>NC_052138.2:3411658-3712198 GCF_016086655.4 Lepeophtheirus salmonis | reverse complement strand
CATGGCATTAAGAACTCTCTGATTGCCTTCATCAAGGAGAAAATGGCCAACATTTCAAGAAAATACCTCGTCTACTCCTACCCCTCCTTCTGGGGACGGATCCATGATGATTGATACGGGAGGTTGATAGATCAAATGATCCCTTTTTAATTATATTAATGTGCATAATTCAAGCCTATTTTTAAGAAAATCTGCTTTAAAATATACCCTCAGTGATAATGGTAAGATTTTTGAAAAATGTGCCGATTTGATCTTAACACCCTGTATTATTTACTACCTTAGCTCCTCCCGTAAATTTCAATACAAAGCCAATACTTTATCAAAAAATAGTTACAATCTGAGTCCAACATATGATGTACAAATATAAATTAAAGAATTATGGTATGTCAACATAAAAACAGTCTAATTATTTTTTTCTAATAGAGTGAGGATTACAATGGTGCTTTTGGTAGAATTATCGTTAATTTCTATCAACAAATAATTCTGATTAACCCTTTGATAGAGCACCAAAACTATCCCATATTCATTCTCGCAATAAAATAATTATATACTATGAAAGGGTCTATATCGGGGCAAATATAAGTCTCATTAATCAAATAAAGGATATAAGCTATAATAAAAACTATTGGAGATCTCAATTCATCTCATGAACGTGAATAATGAGCCTATAATTGACTATAATAAGTCAGTGAAATATGGGACTGTATGCATATACAAAGTTTAATTGTCTTTTGTTTCAGATTATTTTATGTTGACGAATCATAATACTCTATTTCTTTTTTTGAGTGAACTCCTTATACTTGTAGATTGATTTACATACATCGTAAAACATCAAGAACATCTTTTCTTTCATGTCTAGTCATCCAATTACAACTCTTGCAAAATTTTGTTAACTGCATTAAATGTTCCAAATAACATGTTATTTGTTTTAGAGGGACTATCCACAAAATATAAATGAAGTCATCCCCCCTTTAAAAAAACTTCATACATTTTTTTATATTGCAATTATACTATATAAATCCTTATTCATGTTTAAATATAAGCACACTTAAGTGTATAAGTCTCTGTGGGTTGTGTTTTTAGAATTGTAAAGTGAAGAATGAATTTTCTTTTCCTTAGAAGTTATCCTTATTATTTAATTCCTGAGTAGTGAACATCATTTTCTAGATAAATTCACTTATATTATTGAGTGCTCATAAAAGATAGACTCTAAACCTGAGGATTTGTTGCGGTGTTATAAAAGTAGGTGCTTGTTAGACTCAAAGTAGATTTAAGGATCCATATCGGAATAATTCCATCAAATGTCCTTGTTTATATCCTTTTCACCTTCCTCCCTAGTCACAGGTGATTGTAGCTGATTTAATGAAACTTCATGAGGATTATTCTTTCTCTCCACAAAAAAATTCTTAAAATTGTCATAGTTAACAGGTTGATTTTCGATTTTTTTTTTTAAATGTGCATTCTTCGCTAGATTTTCATCATTCAAAATCAGCATAATAACCCTGACAATTTGAAACATGTTTGTACTGAGAGCAGCAGGGCTGTCCTTACTTTTCACTAAATTAGTTGCATGCAGCTTTGAGAAAAAACCAACATTTAGCGTTTTCACGTGATGACATCATTATTTAAAAAAAGCTATTTTTATGGTTCTTTATTATATAATAATTCTTTTCAATTCAAAATAAGTATTTTTCATGCAGCTTTGTAAGATTTAAGAGATGATTTTGGTAGCAACTGTTTTGGCGTTCAAGGGCATGGCAGCCTTAAAATAGCATTTTTCTAGAACCAAAATTTTTGAGTGGCATATAATTACTTTATACAAAACAAAAAATAAATACTGTTAAATTCTTAGAATTATTCTAGCTGCATCTCTGTATGTATCTATGCGCAATTTTTTTAAAAGGAGATTATAAGATTTAGAAAAGAATAAAACCCCAGAAAATAAGACAGGGTTTTTGACAAAAATATGAAAGTTAAGGGATTTACTGTGTAAGTTGAATATTTTTACATTGTCAATAATCCTTTATTTTTATGAAGCCATAGAGGTCAAAATTAATTTTTAAATTCTTATTGTGTAGGAAACACCGGGCAAACCTACTTTAGTCCTTCTTAAACGTCTCAATCAAAGTTATTTAAAATAAATAAATAATTGGGTTTTAAAATATAGAAGTTCGATATATGAAAAATGGTGGACGTCACCAATCAAATATGATTTTCAAAACTGTGTCCAACAAAACTTCGTATATTAATCATTGTTATTTAACAAATATATAAACTGTTTGAAAAGGAAATATATTTTGTCGCATGGGTAAAAAGTATGAAATTTTACAGTCTTTCGTCAAAAAGAAAGCTATGTTGCCGACCCATGTAGAGTCATACATAACACCTACAACGAGTCGTAGTACATTTTAACTTTGTAGTAGATGAACAGCCATGGAAAATCATTTCGTTCGAATTTAAGGGTTTTTCCTTGCAACTATTATTTGAAGTTATTGTTATCTTATCTTATCTCTATGTATTTAATACAGTTTGTGAGTTTGACTTTTATGGGTATACTGACCTTAAGGACTAGGAGACTGAAACTTTGCACGACTGGCTCTTTTGAACCTGCATTAAGATAAGGAGCCTATTTTCGGGATGTTAATATAAGGAGGACTTATTCTATACCCAAAAAACAAAAAATGATTTTTTTTTACTCAAGGAGACAAGATATGGAGTTGATTTATAAATCAAACACTGTCTTTGTATAATAAAAAAATCTATACAAAAAGTACGTTTTCTAAATTTATTCAAAATCAAAAAGTTATGGGAACTAAAATGAAATCAGTGAAAATTGTATTTTTGTTTATTTCAGGTTCTAAAAATAAATTTTGTATAAAATATTGGAATCGTAGATGAAATAAAGTTTGTATAAATTTGTCAGAAAATTTGTTTGCATATAAGTTTGACTTATAAAAATTGATGTGTCACTGAAATATCTGTCATTTTCAGAATATTTTTTCTTTTTTTTTCATTAATTTCAATTTTCAAATTCTAAGAAAAAATTACAAAAAAAGATACATTTTGGATTTATAACTGTATATATCAGATAATAGTCTTTTCAATTCCCAAATGATTTTATTAGATACTTTTTGCAATATTTGCAAATATGTACGAGCTATCGAGGGTTAATATTTAGACAATATTCTTAATAGCTTATTTTGTTTTGCAAATACAACAATATCTTTGTAGGTTAATGATTTTCTTAACATTACAAAATAAATTATATTCTCTAATTTTTTCCCAAGCAGTTTTTTTTTAATTTTTGCTATTGCTCGAATTTTGATTGGTCCACTTTTGAAAAAAACTGATAAGATGGAATTATCATCTAGACAAATTTTTTCATTCAGATTTGTTGGTATTTTATTCGAAATATATCATAAATTTTAATTTTATATTCATAAAAATATAATTCATATAATTTAGACACTATATTATAATTCCTGGACATACAAATTAAAATATTAAATTTTCTTGTAAAAAGAATTTTTTTTTTAATTTGAGGAGGGCTATAGTCCCTCCATCCCACCTTCTGCGGGCGTCCTTGTAACGACTCCAGGAAATCATTTGCATTAAGAGTTGACAGAAATTAACGGGGATTATATATATATAACTAGTGGTCACTTATTAAAAGTTAAATCTGTATAAAATTTATTCATTAAAATAATGGATTGTAGTTCCTTTAAGACAACCCACACTTTTAAAAAAAATCCTTGAATGTAAAAAAACAAAAAACATATGTGGTCGTTTTACAAATAAATATTGGGCTACTGTTAAGGATTTTTCTGTAATATGCCATAATTAATATATAAAGATGATTTATAGTAGGGTTACATAAAACGTTCTATGATCAGTTTATGAATATAGTCAATATGGGCGTTATTTAACCATGATCTCTATAACTTACTTTTTTAACCGTTATTTCGTCTTACGGGTAAAAATGGTATGTTTTCAACTTTAATTTAGAAAGAATACCTTTTTTGGACATTTTTCAGACTTGAAATTTCTTGAGTTGTTCTATATAGACCTCAACATTTGAAAAAGAAAAAAAACTATTTTGTATCTTATCAATTTTGCTGAAAATTACTTGTTTACAAAGATTGTCTTACAGGTCATTTTGACATTATTATTATTAATGACATTTTATATTATGTATAAATTTTGAAAATCATATACATATGTAAGAAACTCCAAAAAAAATAATGCAGTTAATACTTGTTGATACCAAATATGATCATTACCCACAGTAAAAGTAATTTATTGTCGAATCAGTAGGTTTAAAGAGACAAAGATATTTGAAACGCAATATATATGTACATGAACGCTATCCCAAAGTTACAGGTAAAAAGTTCATTGATGACGAAGAATTGCAAGATCCGGAGTTTGAAGGCGATGACGATTAATCCTTGACTGATCTACATATGAAGAACATTTTTTTTTTCCTAATTTGATATTTTCTCATCCAACAATGGTAAAATAAAATTTTTGTACAAGATATGGCAAGAAGTGAACAACCCTTGAAAAGACTGACCTTCAAACTTAAATTGGATTATTGATAAATTGGCAGGTGTTTATCGATTTTGAGGTGATATTACTCCTAGCCTTTAGGATGCTGAGGAAAGTGAAACAATTTTAGGGCTACAATGCGTTGACAGACTTACAGAGATACTCAATAATATCCTTTTGCTTGTCCAAAAAATATTTCAAAATAAGGTCATCTTGTAAAAAATGTATAAAAAGTAAATATGTAAAGGCAAAACTTAGATTAATATATATTTTCCAACACTTTCAACCCACTTTAAAATTTTTATTGTATTTTAAACTTTTTTTTTCTTTTCAATATTGGTTATTACTAAAAAAATATAGGAAACATTTTATGCGACTTATAATTATATCTGACTTTTTATAGTAGTTGTTCATATAGAATTAATTAATATGTAATTAAAAATTAATGATTATTATTGTTAATTCATCTTATTAAACTTAAAATAAATACATTCTTTTTTAGTAAATATTTAAGAGCGGGTCCTTTTGACCCGTAAGGCAAGGGGTATGTATAAAAAGTAAAGACCACACGTGTTATAGATTTATCTATAACAAAGTAGTATTAACGTCAGAGTAGCTTAAAATATGATCTGGTGATATATAAAAATAAAATTAACGTCGTCAAGCAGACAATTTAAAAGTATATTTTGGAGGAGAGGGGCTTAGTTGCCGTGAAATTTTATTAGATCAGCTGCAAGTTGCAGTAAGAGGAGACACATTAATACACTTCCCACTTCTTCCATTTCAAGAATAATTAGGTAGAAATTACTTTGATGTCAATCCTCAATTCTACTCAGAGTCTTGTAAGGACTTGCACTTTTAACTCCCAAGCGTACCCTCATTGTACCCCAATAAGGAATTTATAATCCTCATTTTTTAAATGGTTTTTCTTATGTGGCTGGATGAATACCTACTTGCAATATGGATTTTTTTTTTGGAACTAGTTGTAACTGTATAAATAAACCTCCTTATAAATCTTAAATATATATTTTTTTCATTTTTTTTAATATGTATAAAAATGCAACTTGAAGAAATTGTTTTTCAAATACAAATAAATATGTTACTTGACCAATTTCATTTTTATTACTAAATACTTAAAAAAAGGTTTTTATCATATTAAAAAACAAATGGTTTTCAGAATTTGCAAAAACTTTTAATATAATATGAACACGTTCTATAAGAAGGGTAAAAAAAAAAATCAAATAATTTCCCTGAGTAGAATCCCCAATTAAGATATTTCATGGTATTCTTCCTTTGACCATTTTAGTAAATTTATATATATATTTTTTTTTAGGTGTTTCTCTTTTTTCTTAATTACGTTAGAGTGATCATAATTTTGGTAATAAAATAGTATTAGGGTACTCCATTAATGTATGAATTTGGCATTCTCAAAATAAATAAAATCGGTTTGTCTTGAGCTTGAAATCTTTCTAAAATGTACAACAGATATTTTCAAGATGTTGAATAATTGATATTATGAATTTGCAAGAATATATATGAATCTTTTAAATGATCAAAGCAATATTTAACTATTTTAATGGGAGAAGGTATTGTTAAATGATCAAATAAATCACCATTTATATTTGACAGTTTTGATCACTAAATTTTTTTTTAAATTTGAATTGAACAAAACAAAATCACTTTTTGTTTCTTGTTATTTTTTCAACTTTTTTAAGTACCAACAAACACATTGGTTCAAATAGCATATATATAAATAAATTTATATTCAAAATATTATGTAATAATTAATTCCACGACGATTTTTTGTATGAAGAACAACAAAAAGTTAAAGATTTAATTTTGATAATGGTTTTGTTGACTGTTTTTTATTGTTTGGCAAAGGGAAATTTTGTTGGAGTATATAAAATCAATGGCATTATGGAATTTGATTCTTAAACCTGCAAAAAATCATTAAAATGTACCTCAAGAGTTTTTCAAAGATTTAGACTGAAGCCAAAATCTTTTAGTTATTTTAGATATGCCATATTAATTCTATGTATCTGTTATTTTATTTCAAAAATAGTAGGATTAAATTAGTTCCTAATATGGGGCTTAAAATCAATCCTGTCGAATATCCGTTGCTGTTGTTTGTCCTTCAAAAAGTCCCAAAAATTAAAAGAACCCTCTCCAAGAGATCATTTCTATTAATATTATAGGAAAGCATTGTTAGCACATCTATTCTGTGATTTCAGTATGCACACAATTTTTGCGGCATTATATTTAGAGATGTGAAAATTGTCCAAATCCTCCTGAGCATTTATTAAAAAAAAGTATATGTTATTAATCTGTAAGATATTAGTGATCTTATTTATTATATCTCTCTATTTTAAAAATTATATCGTATTAGCAAATAAGGAGCACTAATTAAGTTTATTGATATTTTTGAGTAGATATGTCGTCTATTCAAGTTGTCAAAATTATTGTCCTTTTTATTTACACTTACTTGGATTTAGACAATTTTACATTCTTTGATTATAGTCATAGATGAAAATAATATATAAGATTATATTTAAAAAGAAGGAATTAAAGATTCACATGTTCATTCTGATAATTGTAAGAATGTTTTAGAGGAGAGGAGAAAAACTGTGGTAGATGAGATTACCTAAATTTCGTTTATTATTTGAATTATTTTTTTTAAACTTTAATTATTTTTGAAACACGTCAATATTTAGCAATAACTCTTAATTATGATTCTTAATTTTGGGTAAAATTAAGCTTACAAAAATTATATAAGATTGATTTATGATTAGTTTATTTACACGAGATTGTTTTTTTAACATATATTTTTTTATTTACATATCTATAAACTTATGTTAAAGTAGTAGTTTAAAAAGCATAACGATACAGATAATTCAAAAAGGCTGAAGATTTTATTTATTATATCTCTCTATTTTAAAATTATATCGTATTAGCAAATAAGGAGCACTAATTAAGTTTATTGATATTTTTGAGTAGATATGTCGTCTATTCAAGTTGTCAAAATTATTGTCCTTTTTATTTACACTTACTTGGATTTAGACAATTTTACATTCTTTGATTATAGTCATAGATGAAAATAATATATAAGATTATATTTAAAAAGAAGGAATTAAAGATTCACATGTTCATTCTGATAATTGTAAGAATGTTTTAGAGGAGAGGAGAAAAACTGTGGTAGATGAGATTACCTAAATTTCGTTTATTATTTGAATTATTTTTTTTAAACTTTAATTATTTTTGAAACACGTCAATATTTAGCAATAACTCTTAATTATGATTCTTAATTTTGGGTAAAATTAAGCTTACAAAAATAATATAAGATTGATTTATGATTAGTTTATTTACACGAGATTGTTTTTTTTAACATATATTTTTATTTACATATCTATAAACTTATGTTAAAGTAGTAGTTTAAAAAAGCATAACGATACAGATAATTCAAAAAGGCTGAAGACTTTAAGTTTTGTTAGCGAAACAAATTAATAATATAAAACATATAATAATTCAAGTATTGTAAGTGTTTATAGTCAGTTATAGGTTTTTTTTATAAGTTCCTCAATTCAAATGAAAAAGGAGTCATCAAAAATAATAAAACTACTAAAAAGTTTCATAATCATCCAAAAGTTTGGGTTGTTTGATCAAATTTTCCGGGGATTTCTTGGGTTTTACATCAATGGAAAATTCCCAGGAAAGGACAAAACATGTGTGTTATAAAAATTGTAAAAAAAAAAATAAAAGTTTTAAACTACAACTAATATTCTGGGGTATCTTAACTCATCTCTTAAATTTAAATGTAAAGCCTACAATTGACAAAAGTATGTGATTCGAGAAGGAAATGTTTAAAAATCAACTAATGCGTAGGAGGATTTCTGTATTCTAGGTAAGACTCAAGTACATTTTTCAAAAATTACTTCCTTGGGATTCAATAATTGACATTGAAAAGTTCCCTAACCAACAAGATGTAAAAATATGTACATATAATTATGTCCAACTTTTTTTTTGAAATGTCAAAAAGTAAAATCAATGCTGTGACTTTATTTTTCATTCCAAAGAAATTTGCAAGACTTTATGTCAAAATACATATCACACATGTATTATTAGAAGTCTATTCATTATAATACACCCACAAATGTTTTTAGACAATAAATTAGTTCTCAAAAGGGTAGCGCTTAATCTTGAATGGAAAACAGTACATCCTTGAGAACCCCAAGATATTTCCCATCTAGCCCGCCTTTTAATTAATTCAAAATTAATAACAAACGTAATTATTTTTCTCAATATAACCGAATAATTCCATCGGCAATGGACATGTGTCTTGAAATTTGAAGATTTTGATATGATCAGAAGATTGATCATATTAAACCAAATTAAATTAATAAATGTATTAATGATCTCATAGACGAAGTAATGTGATCATCATTAAATACAATTTCACAAGTCCTTGATGGTGATCGTCATACGAAGTTAAAACTATAATGTTATACATTATTTTTTGTTAATATTATCTTTCTAGTATGCATTGAAATTGGAATGTAAATGAACTGGAACCAATCAATCATTCTGAATCATGCTCGAAGTGTTAAATTTTATAAAATTGTTAATATTGTGCGATTTGCTTCCAATAATAAGTATAGTTTCTTTTGAAAAAATATATAGGCTAAATAAGTCAAAATATTTTGTATTGTAATATGGAATAGGGTTTCGGAGCGCATATCTCTGTAAATTCTTCTCCTTCATTCATAGTTAATCTGGATACCATCTGGAAAATAACTTTATAAATGTCTACATCACACCAAAAATATCCAAAATATACTCTATGAATATACTTTTTAAGGTATTTGCATTAATTTATTTTCCACCAAAATACTATCAAGATAGAAAAAAAAACAAAAAAAGTTGTTCTATAATTGAATTTGCTCATTGTCATAAATTAATATCCTATCAATAGTGATATATATATATATTCTCGTTTATATGACAAATATCGTACATGGAAAGTTCACTGCAATTTTGTCCCCACCGAAAGTTCATCTCCCTCTTTTCAAGTCATTACAGATTCATCCTGACGCAAAAAACGAAGTTTCATCGCCGAGGAAAGCTCATGCCAAAGAAAAACCTGCTTTTAATACAAAGATTGAATTACTCAGAATAAAAGCATGTTTATGTATTTTGTTAATTATTCAATAATATAATCATTATCCTAGTAAATTAGTTTTTTTTAACTTCAATAAGAACCCGTGCTTTACTAAATACTTTATTTACCACTAAGCCACCGATTAATATAAATTTGATAAATATCCTTTAGATATTTTTATTGTATTTATGTATACTTTTATTTTATTTTTTTAAAATACATTTTGAACTTGTACAAGTAATTTGTACAACAGAGTCATTTTATTTTCTGTAATAATTCTATTCTATTTTTTAAAAATATGTATTTTTCTAGGAATGGATTTATTTTAGGATTAAACATGGAATAAACTTGCTTCTTCGTGAACTTCCCAGGTGATTAACTTGTTATCCGATGATCTTTCCTTTGAAAAAAAGATGGCAGTGAACTTTCTTGTAACCAACAAATATTTTGGTAACAACAAGTACCTGGCAATAAATATGTAGCCAACCTTTTTTTTTTTGTTGGAAATGTTACCGATTGACAAGGAATAACCCTTTTTTGTGGGTAATATATGAGTATTTTCCTTATTAAAGTTTTGGGTCAAAGACAACGAGTACATAAATTAATGTGCAAGAATTATTCTCATGTCGATCTTTATTTCTACTCTAAGTCCAACAAGGGCTTACAATTATAACTCTGTAACAAATCCTTGCTGTTTTCTCTGTCTTTTATGATCAACACAAATGTTCAATTTGGTTTTGAGTATAAACAAGTCTGACGGGTGAAAAAAGGTCACTACTGAGAAGTTAAATAATAATGACATTATTCTCAGGAAAAAAGAATATTCATTCTTTAGATTATCAATTATAAAAAAGTGTGCTAGTTAAAAAACTACTTACATCATAACTCATAACGGCCTAACAAAACATCAGGGTTATTATCAGTTATTAATGAGCACAAAATCTAATTATTTCATCTTATACTTAGATGTTCTTTCCTTTAAAATAAAAAATAAAATAATTATAATAGCTTAGGGAAAGAGAACACTGCCCAGGTTGCAACAACAATAAGTATTGCATGCTAAAAATAACTAGGATTTACAATTCTGTAATTTACTTTAAAAAAATGACCTCAATAAAAATCGAATTCTAAATTTTGAATTTCTTCGTACAAGAAGTCAAATTTAAGATGTGGGTTTCTTTATATGTTTGGTCTGGTCTCAATTGAATCTTTTATAAAAACATATTACATATATACAAACATAATGTTTGTATATACTTCATATGATAAGGCAGTTTATATAACCGTAAGAAAAAAAAAATTATTTTCTCCATAGAAGAAATTATAAATTTAATAGGATTATTTTTATTATTATTATTTCTTTTGTTAACTGATTGAAAAATATTAAATTTTTTAATTAAATATTTGCTTAACATGAAATTCTACATTTTTTTATGACTTTTTTTCGATTAAAAGAGAAACGTGTACATAGAGCTTTGATGTGATAAAAGTAGCTTCAAATAATTTACGTGACATGATATTAACTTTGTAATTTAAAATAATGACTATAAAAGGGGATTCTTTTAATTTATCGCAAAAATGGTTTTGACATTTAGTAAAACATATTTTTAAGTCCTTCAGGGGGACAGTTTTAGGGTTAGATAACGTACTCCATGCGCCTTTCTTTAGTCAAATAATGTAATAAAAGATAATTATTTAAAATTGCTAGATCTTTTCTAATTCTAAAAATAAATGTAAACCTTATTTTAATAAAAAATAACATTGGTCGATGACTATTTTTAAGAATTAAAAAAATGACGTATAATTTTTTTTTAATTTTTATCCTCTTTTAGTGATTTGATCTATAATACAGTCCAAAACTAATCAAAATGTTTCGCATTTCCTTGGTGGTTTTTTTTTGTCCTTTTGTTTCCTTCATTTGATCATAATTACGTTTGAGTATGCTCCTGAAATATTAAATCAGATTTTTTGCAATTCTTTATTTATCTTTTTTATATATATTTTGTAAACTATAACGAAACAAAATGTTTTTTGCATGACGACGTTGAAATAGAGACGAATTTTTTTGATGACTTGTTAGAAGACTACATCCACAAGGTTTTTGCAGCTTTTAACGATAGGATGGAGGCTGTCATTGAGGCTAAGGGAGGCCATATTGAATAAAACATGCCCATTTCAGTTATGATAAAATGTCAATAATGAAAAAGTGGAAAAAATGGCGTAGTTCTTTTTAGCTAACGTAGGTTCTAAGATAAAACATATTTTATTGACATTTATAAATATTTTTTTAATATAACAAAAAAGTATATGGTGGATTTTAGTTTTGTTTCTATTCCCCTGGTCTTAAAAAGGAAAACAGTAAATAAGTTATCCACTTTATTCTCTGAAATCTCTTAAATAAACTGAATCCAGGGATTATAGCCTTTTTGGGAGAGTATTATTTAGCCCTGTGTTGGTTCATCTATAGGACCAAGAATCGTATTCTAAGCCAGGTTGGTCTATTTAATCTAGTCGCACGTTTTGGTAATCAAACAAAGTAAAATCGATCTGATGTAACATAAAAAAATCAATAAATTTAAGAATCATTTTGTTGAATAGTAGGAGAAATTATTTAACAACGTAAAAATATGAAATGTTTGTTATATATTTAGTTAGAACGACGGCATGAATATTTTTTGCAATGAATGTATTTAAAAAATATAATTGTATATCATATTTGGATGATTAAACCATCCAAATTTTTAGAAAAAAATAATAGAAACGATAGTTAAGAATCCCAAAGACTTATATTCCTACAGACCGATAGGACGGGTCTTAAGACCAGTTTGAATAAATAAGGAGTGACACAACACGAAAGGGTTGATCTTATCTATTAGTATGCATTTAATTATTTTCAAAGCTCGTAAAGTAAATTTATACATGAGGTATTGTAAGGACATTTAGTCAACAAAATTATTTGAAAATAGTTCTGGGAACAACTTTAAATGACCCCAAAAAGAGTTAAAAATATTTTGAATCCATCTGGCAAAAAATAATGTCTTGACGACTAAGTACCCGTATGACAGGATAACTCATGTAGATAAACAAATAGCATCCCAATATACCTGTATTTCTGTATGATTAAAAACATAAATAACATAAGTATATGTTATGTTATTTAAAAACAGTACAGATCATATTTTATAGAGGTGTCAATTACATAGGTAGAGTTTCCTTATAACCTACTTATAATAAGCAGTTTGAAAGAATTGTGTCATTTGGTCCACTTTCCCTACATTTAAATTATTTGCAATTTTTTTCTATAATCCTCAAATATAATTGATTTGTCTTGTTCCATAATTTTATTGACGTTGGAAATTATGAGTATTAGTGAAAATAGGGGTTTCCCATGAACAATAATTGCCCTCCAATAAGAAACTTCCATGTACAAAGGCTCTCCCATAAATGGAAAACACTAAATTAGTAATAACTTTTGTAATTTAATACTTTTTAGTGCTTGAAACGCTTGGTTAGTAGTGAACTTTTATATTATACACCAGTAAATTTACGAGATACTTCTTACTCCTTTGGATTTACTTTTTTTCTTCCATACTTTTCAGTATGCTTTTTCCATATTTCAGATTTATTGGATTCAAACTGATTACTGAAGCATATAATAGTAGTCCCAAATAAGTAACCTTGTAGCTATTATTTTATATAATAGACGCAACATCTTCAAACCATATTCCTACTAATTTGATTACTAAAATTTGTATAAAATAATTAATATTACAAACAAATTTTTATCAAACATTTATACGTAATTATTTTCTATACCAATTTTTAAATTATATCATGTTAAAATGTTGTTAAGATTATTTTAACATGAGGGAATATTTATTTCTCGATGTCTAATCACTATTCAAGTATTTTTTAGTATTTTAATTGACATTTACGATTACAAAATGTATGAAATAGCTACGAAATAATAACAAAAATAATTACTATAATTATATTATTTGTTGAACAGTTTCTCATTTAATTAAATAGGTTTTATATTGGGGCGATTATAACCAAGTTCTCTAACTACGTTATAAAAAGGATATTTATTAATTGAGGTTTTAAAGATTTTAAGAAAAAATATATATTATCAAGGAAGATAAATCCAATGGTAGAGAGTATCATTACCAATTTTTTTTCTATAAGTAGCAAGGCGTCAGATTGGCACATTGCTCTTACAATGAGAGGAGAAAATGACTTTAAAGTGGAGGCAATATTTGTAAAGACTCTCGCAATAATTGATGCTTGTATATTAAAAAAGGACTCTTCTTCCTATTGGTCTGAAAAAAAAGACAATCGTGAATTATATGCACTCAATTGAGTTTTAAACTTTATTACATTTAATACTTTATTATATAAAAGATACTTCTCCTCATTTTTAACAACTTTTTTATCTTTCATGCATTTTTAATTAAATAGAAAAAAAATTATTCTTTATTAATCTTTCAAAAATTCTAACCAATTGTAGAATTCTATGTATTTGGAACATTTTATATTAAAAATTAAAGGTAGGAAAACTTTGATTTTGATTACCATAAAGGAATAATAAATCATTTTTCTCCCAGAGACTTAATTTTGATTGAATAAAATAAGTGTTGCTGTGTTTGAATATTAATCTTTTATGCCTTTCATTATCATCAATTGCATTTTACAAGCATAAAACACAAAGTCAAAAATTCGCATTACAATTAGTCTTCCACTATGAAGATTCATCTAGTCTTTTCTTACTGTCCACACTAGTTTTGCAACTAAATGAAATAATACGTCACCTTATATCTTTTAAATATAAGGATACCCATTATCTCCAAATTTATGAATGATCAATTACTTTACCTTGAAATTGTTTCTTCAAAAGGTTACTTATTTTTTTTTTCAATTGACATTCCAGATAATAACTAAAAAAAGCTTCGGCATATTATAAGTTATTTTTCTTTAAAGTATTTTAATTGAGCATGTTCATGAGTAATTTTGGGTACATCTATTATTTTTTGCAAGGCTTATTTACATTATTCTATAAATACAACCTTTGAAGAGGTCATTTCCATACTTCCTTAAATGTATGTATTTGGTTTTGAGACGTCAAGATGACATTTTATATTACATATATGCTGTAAGTGAATTGGCATAATCTTTTTGGAATTGAAAAATACGCTTTCCCATATGATATTTAGATGTAGAAATTTACTTTCATCAAAGCGAATACTAATAAAATCTTGTGTTTGATGAGCAAACTCATCAATTCCATTATCAACTTTTACGATTAAAAATTCACCCTGTACCCAACTCTATGTTAAATAGTTTATATGATTGTTTAGATAACTAAATTTTATTATTATGGGGTTAAAGTTGAGAGTCTATGTCTTGAGATATTATTAAACTTAACTCTAAGCACTCCCGGTATGTAAGAAAATGAAACCAATAAGTCACATAATTACTAGGGTGTACTGTAATGAATAAAAGTTATGCATTTGTTAACGCCGGATATATTTCATTAGACATTTTATTCTTCTAAGCAAGAAAATAACCATCAACCATTCAAAAATATGGTCCTTCATGGAGGGGTTTTGATTTAAAAATCTGTAAAATGTCGAAAAAATCAAAATTTGTAAAATCTTGTTTTTTGATACCAAGTGTAATATATAATATTATGAAACTAACTTCTATTGTACTTTTATGGCAAATAGACCACCTTATTTTAGCAATTTATAATTTTAGACTACGAAAACTGTCTATTAAACTCCTAAAAATACTTTTTTTATGTTTTATTATTCCTTAATTTCTAGGGTTTAAATTTTTTTTAACATGTTTTTATTTTTCTTTAAAATAAGTTTGATATTCTTCAGTTATTATGAATATTTTTTTTTTTTTGATAACTTTTCAAAAATAAACTATAAATGAATAATTGCTTGTAATTATTTTTTGAAATATTTTCAGCTATTTTGAAAACATTATGTAGGACCTACAAATAAGTACAATACTGCATCTATGATGCCTGACGTCCTTCCACTTGTTACATAGAAACGAGAAATTTTTAATTATATCACGATCCCTATCGGCACAATTGACGCGTAAATCATTGGAAGATAAATAATAAAATTCTTATAAGAATTACTGGCAATACAGGAGGAAAAATGTTATCAAACGTTTTAGAAAATTATTGAAATATTGGAAGATACTCAGTTGTTGTAAGCATAGTGGCCCTGGTGTCATCATGCAAGAAATGGAGAAACTTTTGATCCATAGACTTGATCAAATAGTGTGTGAACTTCATAGCAATTTTTTCGACATTTTACAGATTTTCAAATCAAAACTCACCTATTTTTTGAACGTTGAATGGTTAATTTCTTTTTTAGGGGAAATCAGTGCGAAATAAAAAATATCTAGCAAATACCTAATTTTCAACTTTTGTCAAAACGGTAGAGTCTAATAATTATCCTGAAAATGGGAGTACTGTTTTGTAGAAAACTTCGAATTACGTTTATTAGATCAGCTACATCCAGGCATTATAGAAAGCAAATAAAAACAAATCCTATTCCGTATTTCGCTACATTATAGGGAGGAATTACTTGAATTTCGATTATCAAACATAACAAGGACTTGTACAAAGCATGGGAATATTGGTTCAAAGGCAGTAAGCGTAAAATCATGCATTGTAATATTAGAAAAGTATGATGTTCCTAAGATTTGACATATCTACTGAAACAGAGCAATATAAACAACTCTGCTCTTTGCTTGCTGATGTTTTAGATTATTCTACATAGGGCGCAATAATTAATTAATATATTGCTCTTACTAACATAGACTTAATTAATGTTTACGCTTACTGCAAATAAGACAATATTCCATTCCCTACGGAAAAATCACCGAACAATCTTTATTGTTATTCTCCTTTTTTTATGTGCACATGCACTTATGGTTACTTGATACATAGATGTTTTCTCCCCTATAATTATAGAAAAATGATAACAGTATTGAAAACTAAAAATAAACATTATTCAAGTTACCAACAATATAAAAAAAGGTCCAGTCTTAAAAATGCTTGAGATATACAACCAAATATAAATGGACTCCCCTTTTAATTTCTTTTTTTAAATCAATCTATTTTTAATAGAGGTTTAGTTCATTTAATTAACTATTTTGCTTCAAAGTCATTTTTTTAAATGATTTTTTGGATTCAAAGAATCAATGAGCTTATAAAAAAACAATGCAAAAAAAAGCACAGAAATCAAATATTAATTATGAATGTGACTTTAGATGAGGTTTTGTAATATGATTGTGTAGGTAAAGCACACCTAGTGAGTGCTATAAAGACTAAAGTGTTTCTTTATTTATCAAATGATATTTAAAGAAAAAGAAGATATTATTACTATATGGTTCATGGGGATCCAAATATTGAGTAACTACGTTCTTGAAAAATGGAAAGTATGACCGATAATTTCTTTTAAAGTTATCTTCTGATTTATAAAATCAAATTTTGTATGCTAGTCGACGCTTAATTTTTCATGCAATGCGAGCTACTACTGCATTAATTGTATATACGCGTTGACTGAAAACTCCCTGATTTGATATTTCCAAAAAGATAAAATAAAACAGAAGTGTTTTAATTTTTGACAAGTTTTTAATGGGAAAAATTCTTTTTAAGTTGTGCATTGGATTTAAAAGTACTATGGAGACTTTGCTCTATCAAGAAATTTCATAAAATTAAAAAGAGTATGTTATGAAAGTAATAGTATATATTAAAAGAACACAATTAAGAACGAAAAAAACATGTTTTTTCTTTTTTATGCATGATACTTTTCTGCCTACATACATAGGTTTTAGGAATATCAAAATATTAAAATTACTATTTGTAAAAAATTATACACACCAGTAAATACTTATAATATACAACTCTACACATGTAGGTGTGATGTGTTAAATTTGGTTGTCTGAGTCAAAATAGCTTTGAGTAGTTGAATAAGAAAACAAAAGATGTCATAACCTCCCTCAGTCTTCCCTACAATTATATTGCAGAAAACAATGATTCCACATATATTTTACTTTCTTTGAAGAAAATATTACCTATTTGAGTAAACTCTAAAATATGAAGGTTCTTCATATTTACAGCATAAAATATTGGATAATTATAAAGCAATTAACATTGTTTCGGATTGAAATAATAATGGACAAATACATTTGCGCTATTTTTCCTTTTGATGCAACGTTTGACAGGTATATATGCATTTTTGGTACGCCTTATTTGCATGATTACATGTACGTCTTTGATTATATTTACAGCGTATGTCAGATATTAAAAATCCAGTCAAACTCCAACATGGGACACGTTTCTTAAATAACTGTAGAGAATGCAATAAATTACCCTTTAAGGAAGAGCTTGAGTGTTCTAAAAAATCCCTTACTGTCAGAAAAATTGCCGAATTATAAAGTACTTTCCGGAATTCTAGAAGGAAGGGCAAAATTGAAAACACAAATGTGGTTTTTGTTGGACCAAGGACGACACGAGCAATCATTTATCTTTGAATACAAGACACTATGCCCAATATACCGGGTGGTCCATTGAAAACTGAACACTTACTGATTTAATAGTGATTGAAATTAATTCATATTTCGTTATATTAAAACATAAGCCAATAGTTACAAAATAAAACAAACCTAGGCCCCCATAAACGTCGAGAAAATAACACTTCAAGATGATTGACAAATTTCCATTCGTGCACTCCAAGCAGTTGGGCGTCTCCATCCAGGACCAATGTGTACGTCTTCAACAAGTCCAATTGGTTGGAGAAGACGAAGGGCTTTGTCAAAAAGTACAAGTTGGATCCAGAAGAGTTGAAGAAAACAGCCCAGACAAATTCCATCTAGTCCTTGAGGGCACATGGGCTAAAGATCACAGGGGTTTACACCAAATTGTCCATAGAGATATCCTAAATTGGGTGGAAAGTGGGTGGAGAAGCTAGTTTTTACACCAGCAAAGAAAGAAATTATTTTCTCTGTTGCAAGAATCTTTTGCGTTCTTTTGAATTTTTTTTTGACACTTTTGGCCTCCTTACAGCCTCAAGAATACACCTTTTCGGTGGATGTCGAAAGGAACGCCTGGAATGTTCTTCATGCAAACAACGAGCCCATCCAAGTCACAGTCAGCCATTACTGGGACGCCATGTTAAAGAAATATATCTGCAGAGGATACTAGGCTTCCGCCACTACCTGAAAGTCATCATTGTCACCAAAGGCGGCTACATTAATGATTAAGAGAGCTCAAGCACACATGTAATTATGCTATTTATTTTGTTGAAGTTATATTGTTAAATAATAAGTTATATTTTATTTTGAAGTTTAAAGTTCAAAGTCTTTAGATTCTAAATGACCAACCGGTATAACACTATCTTCGAACTTTGAGAGGGATATTTTGTTTTTTATAACTTAAAGAATTATTAACGAAGCCACTACAAAGGCTCTTCATATTTTGTATGCAAACGTGCTTCCTTGAATTATATTACCTTAAAAAAAAAAAAAAAAAAAAAACTTTGGTCAAATAAGAAACAAATTCTAATTTAAATGTTGCTTTTGTCCGATAAATAATTGGATATTAACAAAAAAAAAAGACATAATATATCCAAAAAACAAACAATATCGGATAGTTGCTTTTAGATATGCGCAAAACTTATTTTAGAACAGAAAAAGAACAGTAATCATGCGCTTTACATTATTATGAAATAATTATTTATTTTTTTACATGAATGTATTCTTTTTCAGAGAAAAAATATATTTATAATATATGTTTTCTTAAATTTATACATATGTACGAATTATAGACACCTTTATCAAAATCCAAATATAATTTCTTTGTTCTACTAAGACATACATTTCTCTTAACACATGGAAAACTAAAATCACAAAAAATAGAAAGGATTTGTTTTTCCATCTTTATATCCTAATCTTATATCACTACTTAAAAAAATCAATAATAGTATGATTTTAGAAAAAAAAGCAATTCCCATATTTAAATTCTCGTATTAATGGATAACGTAACTTACAACCTGAAGATGAAATTGAGAATATAGTCCATATGAAGTTGATAAAATAATTTTAAAAGCTCCATTCCTTTTCGCTGAATATTTATATATAATACCTCCGCCACAAAGTTATGTTTTGTCCCTGTTTGTTTGCTTCTTAGGGATCGATTTTGATTTAATGTTTAATCTCTATTATTCAAATTTTAAGGGCTGAAGAATATATTTAATTTTACAATTTTCATATGAGCAATGTTGTCGAACACATAATTAGCTGTCGATTGCTAAGAAAAAAACATTGTCCTAGTCACCACCATGAGCACACTGAACAAAAAGAGGATTGATATATCAGCGGTTCTCGGCCTAAAGTTATCCTAAAAGGCAATTGGGAAGGAGACTTGGGCAACACGATTTACAATATTAACCTCCTTGGAAGACATTATAAAAAATCGTACTATTTGTTCATGGTGGTGACTAAGATAATGTTTTTCTTAGCAATCAACAACAATCATGTTGTAGACAACATGATTCATAGGACAATGGTAAAAAAGAGGACTTGTATCTACTCAAAATTTGCATGATAGAGATGAGTTAATAATAATGGTTGACCTGGTATATGGTGAAAGTAGAAGGGTCTGAAATATTTAGAGGGTCCAGGTAACACAAAGTAAACGTAAAAAATGCATACTCTACAAAAAAAATTGAACGAATTGAGATTCATGAACTAAATTTGATTTTAGGGGGGAAGTTTTGCATTTTACTGAGTGCCCATTTCAATAAAGGGCTGTTATTACCTATGCAGAAAAGTAGAAAAGAGGTTTTCTTGCCCATGTTTTTTTGTTCTTCACTGGGATGTCAACAAAAGTTAATCATTGATTTTGAGGTACGAAGATTACTAATGACCATAATGAAAGTCCACTAAGTTTACCAAGTGTCCATTCTAGTTTATTTCCTTTTTTGTATAAATGCAATTCATTATCAAATATTTTATTGATAAATTCCTTCTTCCAAAATAATAAATTTAAATCTACATTGCAATCGTTTTTATATTGCAATACATGCAAAAATTCTTCGGTAATTTATGTTTTAATTATTTACAATTAAAATAAGCTATTTTGAAGTAAAAATAATAAGAAAATTTAGACGTCATTTCTTTTCAAACAAAATCTTTCAAATATAAAGGTTTTCAATATTCTAAATTGTATTTTCTTAGACAAGGATGGTTGCATATCAAATATAAAAACGTATTTAGATTCAACATTCAAATTAGCAACAAAAAGTAAAGACATTTTTATGGTTTATTAATATTTTCCTTGCACAAATGTTAGCCGAAACTTATAAAAATGGTCAAAATTTTCATTTCAAAAAATTTCAAAAACTTGATTTGATTCGAAAAAACTAATTACAGATTCTTGATCAGCACCATCTATGTGAGTTAGATATACCTATAGCCTATATTGAATAATATTATCATTCAGAGCCACTCTCTGTCACTTTCTTTACAAAAAAATATAAGTAAAAAAACAAAAAATAGAATTGTTTCTGTCTCTATAAGGAAATTACCAGGCTTCCGGCCAAAACGCAAATGGAATTGTGTTCCATGGAACGGAATTTTTTTTTACACTGATCGTTTAACGCTAAAAATCCAATGTTAGGTCTTTCTTTTATAGAACATAATAAATGTCGATAAATCAAGGTTTATATATTTTGTTAATAAAGCAAAGAAAAATGCTTGGGATGCCTATTTAGTGGCAGTGACAGAGGCTAGGGAGGGCTATTTGACCACTCTTAAATTTAATGGAAAATTAAAGTTTTTATTTCTCTGCCTTAACTCGAACATATCACCTTGACCAGTTCAATAATTTTGAATCATGGGGCCCAGGCTGATCATTCGGCCGTGAATGATCACGGTTTGGTAAGTGGACCACCAAAAATAATAACTTTTTCTCTCGCGTGTTGCAAGGGATAAAGTATAGTCCTGCTGGAACACATAGTTTCTCTCTGAGTAGTTGAACTCCACCCAGGATAAAACTTAAGATACAGAGTTCTCTTATTTTGTTGGGGAAACTGAGAAAGTGTGTTCTCAGGGCTATCACTATGGAACAATTCACTGATACACATTTTCTACCTAAAAATGCAAACAATGGTCAAAAATGCAAAACCAAATGTAAATAAAAGGCAGACCTGCAAATAAATCTCCATCATTTGGACTTTACATTATTTATAATAACTACTGATTTTAGTATACTAAAGTTTTCTATCTGATCCTCTTTTATTCAGCCCCCAGTCAATTTGTGTCCCCAAGCATCCAGCTTTAGAAAGCTGACAAATTTTATACTCTTGGATCATATTTAACTAAACTGTTGTAAAAGGCTATTGCCGCTCAAAAATGCCTCATTACTTCAGACGGATACGATTTCATTTCAAAGAACTTTTATAATCATAAGAATGTATGTATCAAAGTTGCAGAAACAAATGTTAACTAACAATTTACCATTATAATTTATAAATATCAATATAAGTTTGCTCACATTTTTTCAAAGCTGCAGGGTTGGAGAAGTACTGTTTATTTATAAGAGTTGAAAGTTAATTCTAGTCTAAGTTTACGTCAAAAATTTCAACCCTGCTATACAATCACAATTACCAAACATCACTAAATTATAAATTATTATAATGTGTAGAGCATAGCCACTAGCCATTTTAGTTCATTACTTAGTCTTGTGAATGGTCAATGACATCACAGTAATGTGTGACGTTGTAGTGAGAGTTTGTTTGTGTTGTTGTTCTTCGGTTATGAGAGCATAAATTATATTCAGAAACTTATGAATGTGTTAGCAAATAAATTGATTTTGATATATTTCACTTGTTGTTCATCGTGTTAAATATCTTATATTAGAAATATTTTTGTTATATCTGGCATAATTATCTTTTACATATAACTCATACAGCTAAAAATTATAATTGGCCAACTACAAAATAATTTTAAGCCTTCTCTCTTTCTTTTTTTATAAGAAATGTTGAAACGCACGAAAAATTATTTTATTGTATAATATTTGCCAATTATATTACATATTATAGGAATAAAAACCTACATAATTGAATATTGAATTGACTGTCATACTTCAATAAAATAATAATTTTATTATCCCTGCAAACTGCTGTAGTTACACGATTTTAATATTGAAGTTAGGGCTATATTTTAATTAAATTATATGAACAAATACCTATGACAATTCATTTACAAAATTAAGTTTATAATAATATTTTATCTAGAAAATCGATTATACGTATAATTATTAATAAAGGGAATTTTTGGCGTTGCTCGCAGTTATTTATTTAACTATACCTAGTGCTGTATAAAATATGTCCTGCCACTATAAAGAACGAAAATGAACGTGATCACAGCGAAAATATTAATAATGTGTTGGAGGAATATAGCTTATCTGTCATGACGTTTTATTAAATGATCTACAAGTGTCCATGAGAGAAATGGAACAATTATAAGCCCAACTCCGTATTTAGCAAGATCATATTGTCTGGAATTACACCAATATCAATTATCAATTCTACTCTGAGTTCAACAAGGACTTACACCTTAAGCTTCAGGACAAATCCTTATTTTTGCTCAATAACACAAACACAAGTTATAAATTTATAATTATAACTACGTCTTCAATAATTAAATAATAATGACAACAGCGGTGGGAAAAAGAGAAACGTTTTGATGTTGCAAGTTTAAAAAAGCCTATTCCAATTTACATGACATATTTTAGACACCCATGTTTATAGCTCTGGAAAAATTATATTAATCTACTACTTGCGATAGAATTACTATTTATGAAGTTTATTAACTTTTTTTAATGAAGCTACTCATAGCATGTGCATAATGCAAATTAAATAACATATATTCAAAGTAAAAAGTTAAAGCACAATTGTTGAAGATCTGAAGTTTATTTTTACTGATATTTTCCTGGAGCGTGCAAAATGGGACAAATTTAAAACATATAATCTGCTTGTAGGATAAAATTAAACAAACTGGGAAACAACACGGTAATCTTTACAAATTAGGAGACGAGAAGCTTAGCTTTTAAAACATTTTATTGGATAAGCTGGAAACATTTGTGTGAGGAAATAAATCCCATTCCGTATCGATTAAAAGATAAATGCAAGAATTGCTCAGATGTTGATCCACATATCTACCGGAGTCAAACAAGGACTCCTAAGCGTTACACACCGTCATTTATGAGCGAAAAAAATCGTGGATACCCCATATGTTAGAGGTAATTTAATGAAACGTCATGACTGATAAGCAGCTCTCTTCAATATGGATTTTGGAAAAAAAAATCAAACATTAAGTTTTCTAGTAAAAAACATAAATTCTTTAATGGGGGAGGGGGGGAGGGGACCATAGCCTCTCCAGCCCACGTTCTGCGGATGCCCTGAACTATATACCACTTGTAAAATATTCTTTAAAAAAAGTTTTTATTTTGATATATAACACGTTCACTTTAAGCTACATATTCTCGTTGCTTTATTTTAATTTCTTAGATCACATAGTCATGCAACTGTAAAATTGAAGTGCACACAAAAAAATGAGGCGTTGACAGACTTACAAACTTTGCTTTATAAATATAGATATACTAAAGACACATCAAATTACTTTAATATTAATAAGACTTAAGTAATTTGATGGGTCTTTAGTAAGGTCAAACCACATAAGAAATACATTTTTTTTTAATTGCTCCATTAAAAGTGTGCTACAAGTAAATCTTTGAGTGTTAAATAGTAACCTATACGCTAAGGCAATTTAATTTTTTTTTTTTTAAGGCTCAAAAACATTTATATTGTATAATTTAAATTTGACCTGCACTAATGGGCAACAACTGATGTAGTTAATCTAAATCAGGCTTTCTTATTTACTTTTGAGTAGGTTCAAGATACTATTATTTTATTTTATTACCATGTAAATGATATTTAAACTGATAGAATATTTAAAATGCTCACTAATCTTGGATTTAAGAACACATATAATTTAAATACGTTAACATTTTTTTGACTTTTTTGTATGTACAAAAGAGATTTCCTCCACACTTCTTCTTCATTCTCAGTCCTCTATCTTCCACACATCCTCATTCAGCGTCCGTGTATGTACGTAGGTAGTGGTTGTATATGAAAGGATGTCAACATTAATAACAGGTTGCTTAGCCGCTTTAAGTCGAAAGGAAGAGAAAAAGGAATACCAACTGTCTTGCTAGCCAATTCCTCGTAGTGTAGATAATTCTTACTGGCACAACCTAATGAACATTATAGACATAAAAATAGCTATAAACACTATATAATGTTAAAAATCAACAATCTTGACCTCAACATTATCGTCTTATTAAAGGAATTAAAAGTTTTGCTTTATTTGCGTTATTTTAAACTAGTCAAAAGTCACCTCTGCTATTTTTGGTAAAGGGTAGACACCTCTGAAATCATTTTTGCTTTCTATAAATAAAAAGTTTTTTTAAACGACGTAACTCAATAGACAACACTCTCTGGATAAATTATTATCTTGAACTCTAAGTGCTTAGGTTTGATTCCCGGTTGCTCCTAAAAAAAGAGATTGGAAAAGGTGCGTTCATACTGACATGTTAAAAATCATCATCCTGGGCACCCCTGGACTCAGACAAGTAGTAATCATTGTCTTAAATCACCATTTCTTGCTGTCTGAAAGGGGTCTCATACGAAAACAAAATGACACCATTACATTATATCTTCATTAGCTGGTGAGGAGGATTATTTAGAGGATCACAAGCTCTATTCGTTACAAAGACTTCAACCCCTACCAATAGCTCTCTTGTAGGCATTAAGATGTAAGTTTTCCTTCACCAAGTGGCGCATAGTGGTCTGGCTTCCGTCCATTTTACGAGCAAAAGTATTGGCGTACCGCTTTACTGTTCTCCCTTCAATAGTACCTTTAACGGTTTCAACCAATACTTTTGGCCTGTTATCCTTGATTTGAACTTTTTTTAAGCTTTTGGTGTGCTGTCTACCGGTATACAGAGTAGTGATTACTGCCACTCATTTAAATATCTCTGATGGCTATATTCCAAGCGTGGGTACCTCTAAAATATCAGCTCTTCGTGTCTCCATACTTTTAGTTATGATTCTCTTATTTTGCAGTTGACTATGCTTTTTTCTTTCTTTTTTTAGTTTCTTTAGATGATTGTTTACACAAATATATAATGTTAAACATCGAAATATAAGAAATATGAGGAAGGGTTGCCATTTAATAAAGTTTTGTATTTTTGACAGTGGGCCCTGGATATATTATGTATAAGGACTTGAAAGACAATTCCTAATTCAGTTGGAGTAATTGTAATACAATACCCTTTACTGATATATCATTAATGAACTCAAATTATCGGAAAAATTTAAAGAAAATACCTATTTTAAAATCGAATTAATTATGGAGTCCCAAGTTTTTTGTATTGAATCTCTAATTAAGTGTACTTTGCTCAAGAGTCCAAGTACTTAATATCTTTATTAGTCCAATTTAAATACTCTGATTTCTTTCAAAATCATGACAAATCCAAGATTGTTTCTTTTATTTGTTCATTTCCGTCAATTCTAAGGCAAGCACAACCATATATAAAAATAAATAATTAATCAATATCATAACATATTTTCTATTAGTAATTGTGACAACTATTTTTGTTTGCTGGAAAGTGATGGCTTGATATGAATTAAAAATGTCTTATAACTAACGAATTAATAATTATTACCTTCATTCAGTCTTCTTTACTAACAATAAGTCTTAATTTGTGAATAATTCATAATTCCGCAGCCTTTGACCACTTTGCATATTTTTAGGATAGATAAGATATTACTTGCTATTATAATTAAATATTCAGCACCCATAGTTAGAAGACTTATCATCAAAACATTAAATTTGCATTTATTTTAGACAATCATCATTTTTTTTTTGCAACTAATCAATGAAATGCTAACCATGTGGTACATGGATAAGTATTCTTGTCATGTACTCTTTGTTTTGTAGGTTATAATCATTTACGTATATTAGGGTGGACTTTTTTTGAGAAGGCTTGACGAGGATCCACTTTATAGACACTTTGGTTTATGGCATGTAAAAATGTTTTACCACATTTATCATGCATGTACACACAATTGACTTTTAGGCAGGGGCGTTCCTAGCTTTGATCATATAGAAAGAGTGACTTAGGCCCAAATATTATCAACGCCGTAATATAATTACTTATATAAATAGGTTTGTTTTAAATATACATATATATATATATATATATGTTGTGTACGAGTTGCAATGTTTGTACAAATTGCAGTGTCTGTACAAGTTGCAGCTTGTATAAGCAAATTGTACTAGTTACAATTTCTAAGTCTCAAAATTGACTACTTAATAACAATATGGAACATTTTAATTACCAACTGTACATTGATACTATCATTTTCTTTAGATCCATTAAAATAACGTGGTTATTTGTTACTTATGAGTAATATAACTGTGGGGATTTGAACTTTATAATGTGCCTTATATTTTAGTAATTTGTAATGATATAGTCAAAAACTCCACTTTGAATATGTGGATCATTCATGGAATATTCAATAATTGCATGATCCTCATCCCAAGTACTGTAAATCCTTCATCTAAAACTATTCATTTAACATATACAAGTTTCATTCGGATTGAGGGTGTCTAGAACTTTTAATAGACTTAACTCTAATAGTAATTTTTGTATGAAATTGAGAATCATATCAAGAATTTTTGAAATCATAATCATAATTTTCGTTAATGCATTTAATTTTTTTAATTTATGATTTTTTTGCATAATGTAAAAATAAAAAATAACAAAGAAATAGCTCTCCTTAATATTTTAAAATATTATAATATTCAAAAAAGGTATATAAATAAATTTAAATGGATTTATATATAGAAAATAAATGAGCATCTGGATTTCATCATATATGTGTTAAATGTTTACATTCTATAAAGAAAAAGTTATATCCAAGGGTTATTAGTTTTAACCCATAAGGTATGAAAGTCCATAACATGATCCTGGGTGAGTTTATTAACTATTAATTGAAACTAAAAGAATATGTTTTAGTCAATGTATCCACTCTCAGTATTGATGGAGAGCTCCAGGCGGTGGTGGAAGCTGCTGCAAACCCTGTGGATGTACTTGGTGTTCATAAAGGCCCAGTCCTTCTTGACAGTGGTATTCAGAGGACAGGTGTTATTCTGACGTCTCCTGGATGGCTAGATGGCTAGTGGGTTGTATTGTGGGCTCTGCGGCTGTGATAAATCCTTCGGACAGAAGTTCATGTTGCCTTAAAGCCACTCTTGGGTTTTCTTTACTGTTTGGCCAGGTGCTCCATCATGTTGGAATACACAAGAAGAAAGTCAACGATATATTTGATCAATAGTAGAACCTTGGAGTCTAAAATTTTGACGTACTCATCCGCATTCATCATGTATCCTAAAGAGAGCCACACGGGATTCATGGTCTTCCTGTTTGATGCAACCAGTACTAACATTTTAGCTGAAGCAGGATTGGTGATATAAACATATTGGTGCTCCTCTGCTACATCCACAAATGTCACTACTCAATCATTCTGCCTGTTGAAGACAGGGTCAATAGTAAAGTTCTTCTCATCAGAAACGACCACAGGTTCCCTTGGATGGTTCAAAATCGATTTTGCACACTCGATAGCTCATATACTCTGTTGTTCTGTCAACAAAAGCAGTGGTATACGCAGCAGAGACTTCCCCCCTACACATTTTAGAGCCCTGGACACCGCTGATGCGAACAAATTCATCTCTCTGGCCATGTAAGCAGTTGAAGAATTTGGGCTTTGGACGACTTCAGGCGGTTGATAGACACGAAGGATTTCCTCCCTACTTTTGAATAGTGTATGTGGTCCCCCCCAGACCTACAAATACATGGAGACATTGTATATTGTCTTCCTCGAGGCCCCAGTCTGTTCTCAGATTGGCTTCATGGATAATCATACAGGGAGGAGTGCTGCCATCCCAATCATCTTCTCGGACTATGTGCTCATATGTGACGACTTAGACATCATTTTTCATCGCAATAGACATCATTTTTCATCGCAATAGACATTTAATTATGTGTTCTAAAACATTGTTTATCAGAACTTTATAACAAATGACTTTTAACCTGTTTAAGTTTGCAAAATAGAGATGAGTAATTTATAACAATGGACCTTGTATATGCTGTCTGAATGGACAGATGGTACAAATTAAGTTACTTTTGACATATGATACAGTTAAATTATCATATAGTCCTTGGATTCCACTTTATTCCATACTATTTACACCGACAGCCATTATTTCCTGCTTACAGCTCTCACATTTCCTAACAACCAAATTTTTTTAAATTGTAGGACCGAGCAACAATTGGTCCTCTGGATGTTTGACCTCCACAAATGGATTAATATTGCTCAAAATTTATATATATACTTTTTTTCGAATAACCAAACCATTTAATAAAATAAAACCCTTCTTCACCCCCTAAAAAAAAAAAATTGACAAAAAAACAGCATCTAAAGAACGTGTACATACGCAAAAGTATTTGAGAAAATATTATTTGAATGATTTATTATAGTATATTAGTAATGTTATATTTTCAATAACTTGAGAAAATGTAATTTTTTTTCGCATATTTTGAGCAATTTATAGCAATAGTACATATATGTGCATTTTTCAGATTTCATTCAAATAATAATAATAACAGAAATAAAATTTGAAAAAAAACCAGTAATATACAATACTGAAAATCGGCAATTGGTAACTTTGCCATAAACTATTTTGTCTTACATCCATTTTTCTCAAATGTCATTTTATCCTAATATAAAAATAATTTTTGGGTTTAATTTATTGTTCCTTATTATTTTTGAATCAAAATATGAAATGTATATTACTACAAAATGTTTGAAATGGTTGTTTTCTTTTGTAAACTTGATGGAATGATCCCCAAAATTTCTCTCATATACCAATAAAATCTTAGCATGGAGTACATTCAAACCAGATACAATGTAGGTAATATAATTAGTATAATAAAAAATATATATATGTCAATTAACAAGGCCACGATTCGAATAAAAGAATGGCGCATTGCTTCTCTGTTAGTAATCATCATTAGACATGATGGATTCTTCATATTATAAAAGACTCATAGATTGATGTACAAACATAATATGAAGCAGGTTTTTGATTTAGAAAATTCGAAGGTAAAATCAATTTCAACAAAAATAAACAATAACAACGTAGGCACCTCATTTATTTAAATATTTAAATGAAATATCCTTGAGGCAAAATGTCAGAAGGCGAATTGTCATGAGGCAAAACAGCTTAAGGCAAAATTACCGAACAACCCAAAAATCATTTAAAAAAACAACAACAATGTTTGTCTCTTTGATTGTCAATACTGTCCTTTTTGAATGTGTGCTAAATATTTCCAGTGAATTCACTGGATTTATTTTGCACGCTTATCTAAACACTTAATTTATTTTTTATTTTTGAACCATAAAATACAAAATTGGACAGATATAAATTCAACTGCAATAGGTTCACCTTTTCCATCTTTTATAAAATCATACTTTTGGACTATAATTGTGATTCGTACCCATATTTTGACATGAAAATTAATTACATCGATTAAAAAAAACATGCCAGCAATTGAATAATAATTTCTTTTGATCGATTTTGAGTGATTTTTTCTTCAGTTTTACTATTAATTTTCTAATAGAATAATAATTATGTATGTAATGTAAGATTGCATGAAATAGTTTCAATATTGAATATAATTCAGTAGGTTTATTGACTAATTGTAAAAATAATTAATAATTTAGAGGAAAAAAAACTTCATAAATTTTATGTATAAAACGTATTTGGACCTGCCTCTAAAATGTCATTCAAATATTCATAATTGATCAGAGGATGTGGAACATTAATTTTTTTCTTTTTTAATAATTTCCACTATAACAATACACATTAATTATGGAAATGGCCAAATTTCAGCCTCCATGAAAGCCTCCAAACGCCTCCGGAAACCTTCACACTCATTAGCAGCGATATTATTTTTTATGGTCCTCCACTGTTAGTTAATAGAGGTCTTCAGGGCATCAATATACAGGTGGTGGACTTTGTGGACTTTTTTCTTTATTAGCCAGGTAATGGAGTAATCCAGTAGATTCAGATTTGAGGTCTGAGGGCGCCAAATGTTTTTTGACCAGAAGTTCATGTTACTACTCATCTACAATATTAGTAGTATGAACCGGAGCCCTGTCCTGCGGAAATATGTACATGGACTTGTTAGACTTCTTCATGGTCTTGGTGAACTAAAGCCCATTTTCAGATCAATACCATCAAAAAGTCGACCGCAGGTATTCGGTATCAAATGAAGGAAACCAATTGCCATTTTTTCTTCAATTGATGCTACAACCCCCAACATCATCACAGAGGCCGGACGTTTGGTCATGGTGACTGTCTAGATGCTGCTGTTAGCCTTGCCAATTCATATCACCAGATCATTTTTCTTCTTGAAGACTAGGTCAACGGTAAAGGTATTTTCATCAGTAAAAAAATACCTGGCTGCTGTTGTGCTTCTGATAATGCCAGACCTAATGACGAATGCATCTTCTTCTTCTTAACTTACTATAATATCTTCATTGTTTGGTTGACCTTAAAAGCTTCACTTTGTTGGGTTTTCCACTCTTTGATTTGTCCTTAAGGCTGTCCCCATCTGCCAAACGATTTATAACCCAACGGACTATGGCTTGCTGGCGGTTAAGGCCTTCACGATGTCCATGGTGGTCCGCTTGGTACGGATTAACCCTTGATGTTTCTTCCTGCCTCCATCTGACATATATATGTAGATTTTTTTTTACAACATGTAGATTAATCAAAGGTCTATTATCCAAACTATTGAAAAATTATCAATTTTTAATCAACAACACCTATTCAAAACTGTATTTTTAGAAGGTTTCATTACTTTTTGTACACCTGGTAGATCCAAGTAAGACGATTGTATCCAACGATAAATCCAATCAATAAATACTAATAAAATATATTGGATATGAATCATATTTAAATACAAATTAATTTTTGCCTCCACAATAAATATATTCCATATTTCAAGTAGTCAAATAATTGCCTTAACTATATAGAATGTCACCCAAGATTACATTGATTATTTAATAAATATTTAACCAGAAAATTAAAAATAAAACTGAAAATATCAATCAAAAACGAACTCTTTTTTGAGAGCTAATCTTAAGTTGCAAAATAAAGTTTATCTATTTCCCGATATAGTATAATGCAATTTTAAATGGTGGTTTTATGCAGTGGGGGAAAATGCTGTTGAATGGAGTTTTTATTAGATTTGTTTTCATAATTTTATTACTGAAATTTTGGAATGACTACATAGGATGAAAATAATAACAAACAAAACGAAGATCTGAAATCCAAATACATGAATAATATATCCAGGTAATTCTGGGCACAACTGATAGAGTAACCCTTACGATTTGTAAAGGAGTTATATTCTATATTAATAAAGCAAAGTTTATCTATTAGTAGGCATGTCACTACTCCGAGCAATTTTGGCTACTACAAATTGTACAGAGTGGTCCAGATAAATTGGAAAAACTTTAAAGACTTAAAACAAACGAACTAGATGGAGTAAAACATATTTTTTTAATTATTTGAAAGTTACATTTAATCACAATCAATTATTCATAATGAGATCCGTCATTCATAATACATTTAGTCACAAGGCGTCAGAAGCCTTGGCAGGCTCGGGCGACCTTGTGCAGATCCAGTTTTGTCATTATACTGGTTCTGGGTCGTATTTTCAATTTACATTCCATAGATGGATGGAGTAGCCAAACGATGAATTTACACATTCTAAATTCCATTAGACATTTTTTCTGCCTATACTTTTACGTTTTTTACAGATAATTGTTCCTCAAGGGCATTTTGTCGCATGACATCTTCCCCGCCTTTTGGAATTATTGGTTCAAACTTTACTGTTGTTTCTTGATCAGATTAACTATATAACTATAGGAGAAGAATAAGATAAAAAGAAAGTGGTTATTAAATAATTAACAAATAATGATAAGGAAGTAATCTGTAATCTTGAAGTGTTTATACTCTATAAAGAAAAGAAGTAACAGTCACTGTAAGGAATCACAGATCTGGGATGATGAGTTTATTTTGAAAGGACTCAATTACTAGTGGTACGTTAATGAACCTTAGTTGTTGCCGTAGTTGAGGCTTGAAGAATGGAAAAAGCTTTATCTATAGAAAGAAAGGAATAATTATTGATTAATCATAGCTCATTTCTGAAGATGGGGGGTAGCCTCTTATTTCTCAACCGTATCTACTATTACTATCAACGAGATTAAATAGCTCACGAAGATGCATATCCCTTTTTGGATTTATCTCCTTTGGCCTTAGTCTGATCCAGAAAGCACTGTCAATATATCTGGAGAGTGCACATATTTTCAGAAAATACGTAGATTAATATAAACAATAATCTTTAGTATATCTACGTAGCAATGAAAACTTTTTCTTGTGATATAAGATCATATTATAATAATTTGATTATTACACTCCATGGACTGAGCTGCCGTACAAAGATACATATTATGACTTAATTACCTACGTTTGATTCCAATTGTAAAATTATTGTCATCCTCCAAAATACAATAAAGACATATTTATATAAGAGCCTTCAAAAACAGCTGAGAGAGCTGGAAACGATTGCAATCAACAAGGACGTTCTTTCATTTTATGATCTGGATCAAGAATTGATTCTGAACACTGGAAGATTGTACTACCTTCCGCAGAGATCGCAAAGTTGCATCTTCCACTTACTCCTTTGTATTTGAAATTTAATTTTGATGTTTTGATTTCTCCTGTTGGGTGTCTTTTAACTAAGGAATATCTAAGGCGCTTAGGTCTTCCTCAAACATGGGAGAAGAGGATTATGCATTCTCTGAAAGGTATCAATGAAGGTCTAAAATTCACCTCACAATTTCAGATATCGAATAGGTTGATTAGTTTTTCTATATATTGTGAAGATTGTGGATGAATATATAACAATGTCAAACATGCTTCTGGTACCTGTCCACTTTTGAAAATTAAAAAGGATTTTGTAAATAAATAATAATAATTAATAAAGATTAAAGGCACCACATATGTTTGTGCTTATGTAAACACTTGTAACATAATGATTTTGAGTTGCACATAATCGAAGATAACTCAAAAAATTTAAATATTATTTATAAAATTAAAATTGTAGAATTGCACTAATACTATATGAACTGAAAGCTTCAACAAAAAATATTTAGAAATGTAAATTTCATTATTGTCTTGGTATGTATTTTCTAGGTGAAATTAGATACTCTAATAAATTTTTTTAATAAAATTCAATGAAATTAAATAGACTAATTGAAAAAAAAGCTCTCTAGATATACTCATTATCTGTTCTTATATATTATTTATGCTATAACATGCACCCAACTTTGTAGAAACTAATTAATTAGTAAAAAAAGAAGTAATTGCTAAAAAAAAAAGGGAATATTGTACTTATAGATTGAAAATTTAAAAAAGAGATGAGTGAAAAACTACAACGCGAAGAATAAAAAAAAATTGAAAGATTAAAATATATGCGAAGCATTGCCTGGAATCTTAACCCGTTTTAAAAATCAGTTATGTATAGTATGATATATGTCTTATTATTTGAATACCTAAAACAATATATTCAATCATTATTTTAGAAAAAGAAAGGATATAAAATCATCGAACTAACATATTTAATTTATATGAATAATAACTCATGAGTTGAAAAAAAATAACAAATAGACATAAGACAGACTATCGGCTCCTCCAGAGCTGATTTATAAACTATTTTGAAATAGATGGCACATGAATAAAAATACAAAATCACGTAAAATAGAAAGTAGTGCATTCATTATATATGAAGATATAAAAAGTCGTTGTTCACGATGGTAGAGTAAAGAAAACGTAATATCCTCAATGGATATGTTTTTTCTAATAAAGATTGATCCAATCAAAGTTGAAAAGATTACCCTCTTGATCGAGCATGATCGCGGGGGACATATTTCCTAGAGGGGAAAATAGGATAGAGAGATATAGTATATTCAGGATATATAAATAGGAGATAACTGAACATTTATAAACAGAGAGTCCAGCATGATATTATAACCGACCATCTCGGATAGAGATAGTTGAAAGTAGTTGTGCTGATTAGTTTCTTTGGTGATTTCCAGCTTGAGAGGGAAGTCGAGTTGGAGTCTACAAAGAATGAAAGAATCAGTAATAATATCATAATATTATTTATATAAATAATAATATATTAATAAATTATAATATAACACAAAGAGACTAAGGCCAAGTGAGATAAATCCAAGAAAAGAGATGCACCTTAGTAAACCATTTAATCTCGTTAATAGTAAAAGTAGTTACGTTATAGAAAAAACAGGCTACCCATCATCTTTGGACAAGAGCTAAGATTCATGAATAAATAACTCTTTTTTTCTTTCGATGGATCTTCTTCCATTTCTTCAAGCCTTAACTAAAGCCTTGAATATGATTCATTAACTTACCACAAGTTAATAAGTCATTTCAAAATGGACTCATTACCCCAAATCCATGGTTTCATACACTTAATTTTACTTCTTCTCCTTATAAAGTATAAACAGTGCTAGAGGCCTGTGTCTAATATAGTTTGTCTGTGGAGGCCCAAAATAAGTCGATTTCTTGTACAATGACAGAATTGGATACTCACGAGTTCTCCCAGACCTTCAAAAGTTTACGGGACCTTTTGAAATAGAGTTGAGATTATATGTGTAACTAGTTCATATATGAAATAAAATGCAGTAACGAGTGTGTGTTGTGAATTATAAAAAAAAAAGAGGAAAAGAGAAGTTCAATATAAAGGGTGACAACTTCAACAGACAAGAAAATACAAAAATATTTATTTTTCAATACATCTTTTTACACAGTTGAATTCAATGTAAAATTTCCTTTAAAATGACCCCACTTCATTCTACATGGCGACAATTTCCAGGAACTACAGCTATCGAACCTTTGGATCTCCTTCACACACTGTAACAATGGGATCCTCTAACAAATAGTCCCAAGCAGAAACTATGGCAGCCTACAAGTTGTCTACCCTGCGGTAGGAAGTAAGACTAAACTCCCTCTCTAGAACGGACTTTATGAAGAAGCCCATTTCGTTGACATCTGGGAAGAATGGGGCTATATGTAGTTGCTCCAAAAGTGCTCAAAAAAGTTTGAAGGTTCTCCGTCCTGCTGGAAGCAGTAGGCCCCTTTTTAGTACTGTTCCTGGGGAAGTACTTGGGACTGTGGCATGTCCACTGTCCAGATAGACACGTCGATTGACCTTTGTACCCTCGGAAATGAAGATGATGGGCGTCTTCATCCCCCTGGAGGTGATGGCCAACCAGACCTACAAAGAGGCCAGATTTTGGCCCTGAACACACTACACTCTCTCAGGGGAATTGCTCTCGATGCTCCAGTCCAGTACCTAGTTTTTGGTGGATGTTGTAAGAAGATTTTCACGTCAGTCTCGTCAAGAACACGTCAAAAGTTTATTTTACAAAAAGCAAAAATGGAGATTGTTTGAATCCTATGTAACATGCAGAATCAAGAAATACATATATTGATATTGCCTCCCTAAGACTTATGGCCTCCCTGTCCACAAATAAAAAATAAGGAATACGACATTTAGATTAGTCATAAAACACAATAAACGTTTATAGTTATGATCTGTAGCAACGAACTTGTCTCGATAAAACTCAGCACTTCATATTAAAAAAAAGAAGTACATATATTAAGAGTTGTAATTATTTTGTTCTTAGCAACAAAACAATTTTTTTTTCCTCATGCTATAATAATCTTTATTATTTCATGTTTTAGAAGAGACCATATTAGATGTGTATAAATACGTATGAAAACAGAGATGAACATTACGTTTTTCTTGAGGAAATATCTTCTATATTAATAAAACAAAGTTTTTCTGTTTATTGAATAGAATAATCCCAAGTAATACCCATTACTACCAATACTAACATATAATTAAATTGTACTAAATTTGATATCGTATTTATGCAAAAAAAGGAAAAAAGTTTTATGTTATAATTAAACTTTTCACATTTTTGCTTAACTTAAAAAAATGAATTCGACAAATAAAAATTTATAATGATTTCTTAATCCAGTTTTATGAATAATTAACTAATTCATTCAATTACGTTTTTTCATTATAAAGTTATGTAATAAATAATTCAATACTTTCTTCGTTCTAGTATTGTATTGCAATATTCATGATTGTGTATAAATAACCTGTGATTATTCATGGGATTTAATTTTTCTTTAATACTTCCTTTATTAATTAATATAGAATAAAATTATACGCAAAATAATTTAACAAAGATCTCGTGATTAATATATGTGCAAAGTTATGGTCGTTCTGACTCTTTTTTTGTTCATTAGGGGGTCGTATATAGTTGAATACATGTCTATAACTAACTACGCAGCCTCCATAATTTTATCCTTTAAACTCTCGATTAGTGAACTAGGATATTATCCATCCTGAGATTAATAAAAATGCCTATTATTCCTTTAAATCTACATTTTATTAATATATTAAGCCTGATTTTATTCATTTATTTTTTATTTCATTGATAAGATTTTTAAGATTTATTCGTATATGAAACAATTTTAAATTGAGGTTTAGTGCATTTATATATTTGTTTTGCTTAAAATTTGTTTTTTGTTTGTCCTTTTGATATCTTGGATTGTTAAAAGCCCAAACTCAAATTGCTAATGTTATATAAGAATAAAAATTTATTTTTTATTGATGTTTCTATTTATACAAGTAGTTTTAGAAATTCAATTGATACTTACTAGCTCAAAATGATTCAACATATGATACAAAATTGAAATGACGTAGTTATTATAATCGTTCCACTGTTTATCATGTAATTAAATAAGTTTTATTTTTGTGGTTTCTTTTTTTCTTAGTTCACTTACTGCGTTATGAAAAGGGTGTTCCCTAATTTAGGGTTAAATAAATCAACAAGGTTAATTTTTTGAAGAAAATAAAAGTAGAAAAAGTTGGTTACATCATCAGACGTACTTTTTTAGTTAGTTTTTGAGTAATATTGATTGCACCTTCAAGGACTATTTTTGGACAAATATTAATAATAGGGTCTTTCTTTAGCCACTTTTATACATTTTATTTAGCCCACACCTTTGCAATAGAGACTGTTTTTGAAATTCTTTCCGGTCAGACTTACCCTGTTTTTCTGTATTAAAGCAACATACTTAAATAATTTTTAACTAGGAAAATTTGCATCTTTGAAGAATCACCTTACAGTACATAAGATTTTAATTCAAATATTTGATATGTAAATTATACTAAATATAATATTTTTTATAAGAAAAAATAATATTCTTAAATCATTAACAATTCCTATGATTATTTTTTTGAATTTTTACAATTTATTCTTTTCTGAACATTTATCAATGTTCTAAACGGTGATAGATTGAAACCAAATTATTTCTTACTGATTTGCTAAAAAATGACGGATAACTTAACGGATGGGGATAATTAATTTACTTACTTATTGCATCAGATTTGTTTTATTTATCTATTTCGATGAGAAAATGTTACTAATTTATATCTAAAACTAATTCAATTTATTATTTTTCTTAAATAACATTTATGACGTATTATAGAAGTAATTAGCGAGGGACCAGAGACCTTCAATACACCCATCCCCGATGTAACGATTTGAAATGAAAAATCATCTTTCAATTATACACATCTGATAGGATTTCTTAAATCTGAACAAGTGTCAATATATTTAGAAGAAACTCCAACAGCCACATATCATAGGCATATGGCACAAACGAGGTTTGTTGGTAAAATTATACAGAATAAACACAAATTATAATCAATTGTTGCCATTTGAAAAATAAATAGTTTGATTAATTAGTGTTCGTTATAATAAATGAACTTAAGTAATATTAAATTTTGACTAATTATTGTTCGTCGTAATAAATAAACTCAAATAATATTAAATTTTATGGCATTCATTTTTAAGTAGCCACGGAGCTTACTATGTTTAAATTGGTTTCTGGTTGAATTCTCCTTTTTTTCAATTAAACGTTATTATTGTGAATTAAGCTTTTTAATGATAAAAGTAAATACATTTCCAAAAAACTAAATTTTATTTATGGGATTTTAAATAATTCCATAGGGATACTTACAGTTATATCATATGTTCAATGCTTGCTTAAAATTTTGTTTTTAATGAAAATATTCTGCTTTCATCAATCAGTAAATACATTTATTCAATAAATTAATTTCACATTAATATAAGATTTACAAATTAATGATGTAGTGGTCGTAGGTAGTCTCATTTTATCAGTTAATTTGATGGAATAAGTTTATAGAGTTATAATATAAATATTGTTTGATAAATACAACTTTATTAAATTATTACAAATCAAATTACATATTCAAATGTAAATGTATCTTGTGAGGAAAAACACTTTAAGACTTTAAGTCTCTTTTTATTTTTTCCATAATTTGGCTTGAGATCTATTAGAGGTATTAATTCACAGTCCTAGATATACAACTCCCAGGATGCAAGTCCCTTAATTGACAGAGAGTTTCGTTCTGTTTGAAAAATAAATAAAGTTCTCCAATAGACGAAGACAATCGTTCATTTTTATCTTTCTAGCTTTGGAGGACCTCCCCAAATCCTCAGAATGGTTTGCCTCACCACAACCAACTTCCTCTTTTTCTGATACAACTGGGATCACAACGAAGTGGAAATCATTGCTTTTGCCTAATATTATGCTTGTTCATCCATACAGGACCATTTTCCAATATGAATAATCTATAATATTGAATGTATAAGTAGTTGATAACGGAGACGAGATTAGGATTTTTTTTTTTGAGTCGCTGTTTGTTTATTATTTAATTTATTTAAAGTACTACAAACGAACCAAATGCTGCTCATACAATGATCATTAATTTATATGATTAATGAAAGAATATTTAAATTAACACTAAATAATTTACTTATTTGGCATTTATAGTATACGATTAATACTAAATTATCATACTATCTTTTTAAATTGAACTAAAACTCTGGAATCTCACTTGTGATTAAATTAAATATCCTTTTTTGGTCAAATTTCTGAGATGTTCCTTTGTTAAAAATGTACAGTTGTGTAATATGTCTACGGCCCATAGTCCAAGAACCCGTTTTTCAAAAGGACTTCTCATTTTATTTTACTTTTTTCCACTCCAACTCTGACTGAGATTTTTATGAGCGACATATACATAACTATTTTAATTTTTAGAACTGAGAACTTCCCTGATGTCAAAATAACTTTCCAATATGATTGAGCTCCTGCACACCCGGGCCAAATCATTCTTAGCTTACAATATAAATTACTGGGAAAAATCAAAGTGGGCACCCTATAGCCAAGACATTAATCCTCTCGATAATTCATTCAGGCCATAAGTTGAGATGATGAAAGGAAGGCATCTATTGAGCAGGTCTGGTATGATATGAATCTCAACGACATCTGTAAGTCTTGTGTCTCTTTTAGTAAAATGATTACTGCTATAATAACAGACGGAAGTGATAGAATTGAACGAGAATAGAAACTCGGTAGAGTGCAAAACCTTCACCTACAATCAAAGGAGCTATGTATCTCAATTTGTTATGAATAAATAGCTGTTAGTATTGTAGGTAGTTTTGTATTAATAGTATTTTTATAATATATGTATATTAGAAAAAATACACAAAGTATTCAAGAATAATATGCTAGCTATTTTTCTTTCGGCCCGATATAATATATGGCTACTCGGTTGCTAAGTATTTGAAATGACAAAAAATAAAAATAGATTTTTTTCAAAATATGTTGTGAGCACATATTTCAAATATATTTTATTAAATAAATCTAACATGTTTATCATTAAATCAATTTTATTTATTCATCTAAAAGTGGAGTTAAGTTGTCATTTAAGGTTCATTCTATGTAGTTAAACATTGTTCAACGGAACTTGTTCCTATTATCTAGTACAAATAAGTCGTTTAACTATTAAAAAACGAGCTCCTTTATTTGAATAACTGTTACGTAATTTTGAAATATATGAGTACAATGATAATCATTTATCCAATTTACTTAGAGCAATCCATCTTATATTACTCAAAAACTCTACTCCGTCATCCATTATGTAAAAAAAAACATGTTAAATAAATCAATATCAATTTTATTTGATTATTGTATCTAAATGCTAAAATTATCAAAAAATACGACACTATGCTATAATTTACCAACATTCGACATAACTTGGCTGAATCAAGGCATTATACAAATCAAAGTTATATAAGTAACCGCTTCTTTTTCAACTCAAAGCGTCTGGTATACCTGAATATTACCAAAAATGTTCAAAAATCCATTATAAAAGAGGGCCCAGGTTTTTGCAGTTGTTACCTGATTCAGGGAGAGTACAACATACCTTAATATAAGTTTTTAATTACAAAAGCTATCATCATTATTCAGAAAGATCCGGACCGTGAGGATATGCGACTAAAACTACATGGAGCATGAGGACTCAGACTTGACCTGAAACTATCTATTTAACAAACTGTATTTTACACAAATGGAAGTATAATTTATTTTATCCAATATTAAGGAAGACTACAAGCTATAAAATTAACTTAATTTATTCATTACAAATTGCACAACATTTTTAATTACACTTTGGAAATGTCACTCAAAATTTAAACAGTTCGGGTTGTATTTTTTTTAGAGTGGGATGATGACAAAGGAATCCTTTTGACGTCCTACATAATATTGAATGCGATTCCTTGTAATATCAATTTTGTAATTAAGAGGCTATTATTAATTATTTATTTAGAGGACACTCAATTTAATATTGCAATATGAACAATCATTATCGGCAACTCTTCCTATACTTTTATTCAGAGCAATACATTTTAGGACACAAATGATATAGGATTGGATCCTTTTCCTCAAATTTGAACATTTGCTTAGTCATTTTACCTGATATAAACTGAGTAAGATAATAGATTAATATTATAACCATTCTTTGCTACACAGAATTGGTCGGGAAGTTATGATTGAGGCTATGAAAAAAAGTATTTTTTCAACTAAGAATAGAGTTTAAGATCGAATTCAAAGTAGTTCTTGTCGATGTTTTTACTATATATGCAGTAGAATTTGTCTTTAATTCCATTCCCACCTTCCTAGGGATGTTCATAACTAATGTAATAAAACGTCATGATAGTTGAGCTGCTCTTACACAAAACATTCTTTAAATTGTCAAAGTTAATACATTAATTTTCGGTTTCTTTTTTTAGCATACCGGTGGATAGCATTGTGAACATCTTTGAATGAAAATAATATTTTAAAGGAATTGTACCTGGCTTTTGGTAGTTGTTACCGGAATATACAATATGTATTGTTTTTTTTTTTAATTTCCCAATGTTATTGTCATATTTCTTTTATTCTAGAACAGAGTGAAACACGAACAGTAAAATTGACGATTTATAGGGGAGTTTTTAAGTGTAAGTCCTTGTTGGACTTGGAGTCGAAATGAACACCGATATTGAAGTAATTCCTGTCTATATAAGTGCCAGAAACTGATTTGGGTTGGTGGTTATCTGTTTATGTCTCATAGATGCTTGCAGCTAATTTAGTAAAACATCATTAAAGATATGCCGCTCTTCTCCAAAACATTCCTCAAATGATCAGTGTGACCACGTTAATTTTCGTTTTCTTAACTCATATTTTATAATACTAAAAAGTTTTATAAAATATGAATTGAGCCTTACGCCTGCAAGATTTCCCTCCTTTTGACATACCGTTTTTATACAATTATCTCTCTAAATTTCTATTCCCTTTTTTAATTATTAATATGATACACACGTGTGGTTGAATTATTATTTTGGATATCAAGAATCTACGTAATCCTAAGATCCACTCAAAAATGACTTTACTGAAAAGATACATATATACAGACTGACAGAATATTTATCTATTTTGACCCATAAATTGTGTACAAGTTGTAACTAAATACAAGCAAATTACAACCAAAAAGTAAGGTGAACCATTTTGAAAGAAGACTTTTGACAAAGATCATACGATGATTGCATTTTCAATAAATGGTTGATATTACTGTTGAGACTCGGTCCAATACCATTTTTTTGAAAATATAGTAAGAGATTTACTGGTTTTGTTTAATCAACTTAATTGATAGGTTGTCTGCTTTTTTGTCAAGTTTTCTTATCAGTTCCAATTGAAAAGTCTTCCAATAAGTGAGTAAAATATATTTTTTGTTAACTGAAAAAATAGTGATCTTATTTCTAAGTCCAACTACGAGATTTGTTGGTTGTCTTACTCCAAAAACATACTTGATTGATATTTATAGATGTATTTTTTTGGATTTTTCATTGATATTAATGAGATGGACGGACTTGTTAAAATAATGATACAAAATTTTAATGAAATAATGATTAAAATCGTTTTTCTGTTTATCATGTTATTATATACGTTTTATTTTTGGGGTTTCTTCTTTACTCACTAACCACGTAATAAATAAGATTTTAAATAACCAATTGTTAAAATGGTTGATAAACTAGACACACAACCTCATAACTAATATGTACTCTCGAATTTACTATTAAGTAGTTACAATTTTATGGCTCTTTTGGGAGGATAATTTCACACAATATTGGCACACGAAGCTAAATACTTACCATGAAAATATTTCGTTCAACAAGAGTCTGATTCATCATTTTGTCTGTTTACATTCAAACCTGTTTTATATATTCTCTGAAAAAGAAGAAAAATAAGAGTTAAATACAATACCTACGCAATTTTCTAAATAAAAATAGAAAATTCAATATAAATATCATAATGAAAAAAAGAAATCTAGGTAGAACGTTCACCTATGTACATAACAGACAACGTCTATGGATGTTTTGGGTATACCTACAGGGTGGAAAAGGATATTTTTCCGAAACTAAATGATTTCATAACATCATTCCATTTTATATACATATGTATGTGGTATTCAAGTTGCAATTTTGTACAAGTTGTAACTTGTAAAAGTAAATTGTACAACCAATTTTGCAACCAAAAAATGAGATTAATAATTTTAAATGAAGGATTTACAGTACTTGGGATGAGAATAATACAATAATTGAATATTCCATGGATGTTCAACATAATAGTTGTCATATTTTTGACTATTTAAAAAAAATAACTATTATGTAAATATGATGTGCCTTATAATTAAGTTATTACAAATATTTTATTCATAAATACATAATAACCATGTAATCTTAATGGATAAAAACTAAACGATTGTATCAATGTATAGATTGACTCATGTTGTAATTAAATAATACATTTTAAGACAAATAAATTGCAACCTGTACAATGCGATTATACAATTTGCAACTTGTACAGACACCGCAAATTGTACAGACATCGCAACTTGTACATACATGCATATAAAGTTAAATTTATGGGTTCCCAAAATCTTGAACCTACAAGGTGCAACTTTGAATGGTTTCTTTCTTTGAACTTGTGCAAATTAAGACAGGGGTTCCTATTTTCGGGGGGAAGTCATATTATGTGGCTTATTCTTTAGCCAGAACAAAAAAATTGTTGTACAGGGAAAATAAGAAATCAGAGAAAAATTAATTTCGTTTTTGTTTTATTTTCAGACGTAAAAAAAATGCAAGAAAATAATAAAATATTGGATTTGTGTAACATATTAAGGTCGTAGAAATTTGCCTTGAAATTATTTAAATTTATTCATATAAAAATTGATTTTTAGCCTTAATATATCTCATTTTCTGAATAAGTTTTCAATTTTTCCCTATTTTAACAAACGTTAATTTTCAATTTTTAAAAAGAAATGCCACAAAATGATGGATTTTGGACATAAAATTAAAAAAGCATAGGAATATAAAATTATACTTTCTATCTCCCGAACATTTTAATACATAACTTTTATAATATTTGCAAAAGAAACTAGTTATTATGGGGGTTTTTTTAGACGACATTATTCTTCATAACTTTTTTGGTTTTGCAAGTATGAAAAAATATTAGTGGTTTGTTTTCCTATTTGCAATGTTAATAAATGCTATCAACTTTTTTATTTTCAAAATTAATGCTTAATAGTTTTTGGCAATATTGTTTGCTAATTTGGCTTTTGTCAAATTTAGTACTTTCTATTGAAAAACTCTTTTATGCAAATATGTTCATGTAATGACTATATAACTTCTTATTTGCCCACCCTTTCCAGCTGCAATTATACTCTCAACACGAAAACAAAACATGGTGCAGGACTTTTCGATGTATTTCTTGAACAATTATTCCACTTTTCTTTGAGGCTGGTCTCCAAATATTTAAAGAAAGGATGATAGATATAAAGAGACATTGCAGCCGAAAAACTCCAAATTTTGTCATCCACAGGATTGAGCCAAAGAGAGAGGGTGATAAAAAGTTATAGAAAGCCCTAGACTTGTCCTAGACGGAGATACATTTATATAAGGAAAGCTTTAGGTCCCCAGAGATGTCCAAGATGAAGTCTCATTTACTTATGATAATTGGCTTTCACCTTAAAAAGACAGTCACCCTCAAAACTGTGTTGAAAGGCCTTGGCAAAAACTTTTTATTTGTGCGTAACTCTACGTTTATTAAGATTCTTTTTATAACCCGGTTAGTGAACTGTGTAAAAAAGAAACCCAAAAAATAAAATGTAACAAGTTACATCATAAACAATAACCCAATTCTAATAATTTTCATCATTAAAATTTTCTATCATTTCTTTAAAATATTCCATCATTTTTGACAGCAAACATATCAAACTTAAATAAAAAGTGTTTATTTTTTTCTTTATAATGTGAATATTTCTATGAAATATGCAATAGTTTTGGCAATTTTCTGGGAACAAAAAACAAAACATGCATCAATTTGAATGAGGTTGCGTGTATTATATACAATATATCATTACATTGAAAGAATCCCAGAAATTAAAAGGAAATACAAAGAAATGACTTTTAAGCAAAAAAAATTAATACAATTAAAATAATATCAATTAAAAATAGCTAAATAATGAATAAATCAGAAACAATGCATAATCAAGACAACTAAATAATTACCTTAAAATCAAATATTATTATTACTGATAAGAATTATCAATAGAATGTTTGATTTTTAATCTTGGGGTGTATCAGGTCTTAGTTCACTAACAAAGGGTGAAATAAATATCAACCCATCTTATTATCATCAGACCATATGACGCTGAAACTCACAAACTGAACAGTATCCTTTTAGCAGGGTATGTAATTTAAGTGGATCCTACTCACAGTGAATATATTCTTACCAAAGAAAATTTCCCCATTTACAGAATGAAACATAAAAATCCTTAATTTAGGAATTTGTCATCTGAAAATATTTTGTATTTATTCCACCTTTTAGATAATGCTAGAATCAAATAAAAGTGAATTTTTTTGCACTCTATACTTGGAGAACAAAATCGTCCAAATGCACAAACATAGGAATTAAGGGCGGAGTTTACTTTTTTAATGTTTGACATATGAGGTTCTTAGGGTCTCCAAACGTTCCTTTGAGGATCAACATAGTAGTAAATCCACCCATATGTACTTGATATTTTCTTTTTTACAGGGTGCGTAGGCAAAATCTGCCGCTTCAAAAAATAACAACTACAAGCTTATTTTATAATATTTATTGATAAAATAAAAACGAATATCTTTATTAGGATATAAAGCAGCTATCTTTTCAATGTAGCCGCCGTCTGCGGCCAAACCCCGCTCAATGCGGCTACGAAACCGAAAACAGGCATTTTGGATCTGCAATTCTTCTATCCCACTGAATTTTTCCTTGATGCAGGTGATGAGAGACTGCTTGGTGTTATGGGAGGATTGGTTGGTCATGCTCTCCACGTAGGACCAGACAAAGTAGTCCAACGGGTTCAAATCCGGTGATGAGGAAGGCCAAGAGGAGAAGGGTACGAACGCATAAGCATTGCTTTTCAGCCATTCTTGCTTCCGCTTAGCTTTGTGGGCCGGAGCCGAGTCCTGCTGCCACATCCACAGCCTGTCGCTGACAACAGACTTACCATGGCCCTCATGGACCGCTGGGAATCCTAGTCGATGATGTCCCTGACCTTGTTAATGAAGGTGACGTCCCGGACAATCCTGGTGCTCTTCTCCTCCTTCTTCTTCCTGTCAACAACGTCCATCGGGTCTGATGACTTCCCCAGCTGCTTCCTGAGACTTCTGACCGTTCTAACTGGCATTGACAGAAGGCCAGAGATGTTAGCATCCCTTAATTTCATGTGATCACTAAGCATAATCTGAATAGCAGCGCACCTACGATCTCTCTCATTGAACATAATGACTTTTCTTTTCTTAAAATGATGCTATCGCTACAAGTGTTAAACAATGACTGAAGCTTAAGACCCGGAAAAAATTTTAACACCAAAAACAGACGGATCAGACATCAGTTGATGGAAAAATGTTGTTCACACACCCTGTATATGTAAATATACAAATTTCTTATGTCTACAATGTAATAACAAGTGCATAAAAGACAAAAACTAACATTGTGGATTTCTTGCAATAGTAGAAGTGTAATCCTTTTTGGAGTTAATTTTTTTAAATAATTCTTTATTCTTTAATGCATCGTAGTAATAATTAATTTATATCACTCAACCTTTATTAATTATCGAATTTATTTTTCTTTATGTTGACCTCCTCAAACTGTTGCAACTAAATTCAAAATTTACTCTCATTAAAGGGGATTGGCATCGGTCATAGTGATCAAATTACGTTTCAAAAAAATTGTTCCCTAGTAAAGAGTCACTATATTATCTCATTTGTCTGGCTTGGATCTTGAGCGCCGATATTTTCCAGTCAAATCTTAGTGTCTTAGTAGAAAACAATTGAATCATTAACAAGGAAAATATTTGCACAACATTCATGTAGCTGTTAATTTCTTTTAAAGCTTTTTGATTTTTCTCAAAAGAAAACTTTTATTCCAAGTCATTAGCTTAAACCACATGGTGAAAGTGCAAAAACATAACCCATTTAAGTAAAAAACAATTGGCTTTAATATTTTTTTCCGTTTAGAGTGCTGAGGGTATTATGAAATTCAACTTGCATGAGCTCACAAGTTGAATTTTTTGGGGAAACAGTCCAAACGTCCCGTTGAAAAATGGTGAAGTGATGTCCATTTTTTGAATCTCAAAAAGGTACATTACCTAATTATTCTTTTTTTCTCACTTAAGATAAACTTGGACCAAATTTAATCTTGTGGTCGTTGTTTCTTTTAATAAAAATTGACCTATGAACAGAAAAAATGTACATTAAGCATTTTCATATAAAGTGACTTTATGATTACTTATGCTGTGATGATTAAAATGTATTGTATTTGAAAAGTGATTCTTTAATGTTTATATCTCTTGACTTTGAATTTGTTTCAATTATAAAAAAATAATCTATATTATAAGGGTAAAACTTTATTTTTGATTGTGGATTGTTTTATTTTATTAGAAGTACATAATTTAACTTTATCATACTTTTATATTCAGGGATATCTCGGATTACTTGGCCCTGAATATTAACTGTTTTTAATTTCTTGGAATTTCTTTGTAGGTAGCTTGGATTTAGATGCCAGCAATAATTTTATCATTTTTAGTACTAACAACTGCGTTAAGGAAATCGCACACGTGTTGCCTTTTTTTTTTTACTGCTCCGACATTTAAATACATAGACCAAAATAAAACTTGTTTATTTATATTTCAGCTGTCATTTAGTTGTGTAATAAAACCTCGTAATTTTATATAAAGATGATTAAATCGTAATTACATTCAACCATAATTTTTTGGTCCCCATCGTGAATAAAAATATATCTTTATATCGAACAACAACACATAATACTACTACAAATTACTTTAGATGTCATAAAAATTGTCAATTTCAGGAAATATCTTGGTACAATGAAAAAAATATTACTCCCAAAAGGGAGCAGTCTACTAGATATACATATATCTTAGATATGAAGCCTTTAACATCTGCAAATATGTGTAAACTTAATTTATATTTTACATTTCTATAATGAGGTAATATACATATGTAAAATACCTGTGTTATTCTCCAAGAACAATATTAGTATTTAAAATTTATTCTTAACAATTTGCATAATTATTGCCTTTACCCACTCAGAACCAAAACCACTTGAATACAACTTCGTATACAAATATGCCCCTTATATCTATTTATGAAAAACCATTTAACTTTTTCGCTGAAAAAGTTTTCTATTTTTTATTAGATTCTTTGTATATTTTTATAAATAAATAAAAGAAAACTTTTTGCTATAATTTTTATAGGCATACGTTGATAATAGGGTTGCTACTCGGTTCAAAGCTGAATTTCACTTCTAATTCGGTCTTAAAGTATTTTTTCTTTAAATTTTTTGGGCAAATATTTTGATCCATACTGCGATCTTATTGTTAGACTGAAATTTAATCGTTTTGTAATCATAGACGAATTTCTTCAGTCACGTCACAATAAATAGACTGATTGTTTCGGCCTCATCGACTATTTTCTCCTTTATCAGTTGTACAAAAATGATTTTTTGCAATCCATATAATTGTATTCGCCGTTATTTTATGTTATCAATTTTTGTGGCACACATGGCGTAATCAAAAATTATGAATATCATCATTTAGACCGAATTTTAAATGAAACAGATCTGTACCGATTTTTTTCCTTTTGACCTGTCCAGATCAAACTTATTTAAAAGACTAAGTTAGTTAGGTATCAAACTATGAACCGATTTCCTTAGCTTTCAATTTTTCAAATATGATTTTATGTAACAGATTTACCTTCATAGGACGCTATTTTGCCGACTTTAACATTTTGAAATACACATAACGTCATAAACACATTATCTATAAAATTTGTCTTGACCGAATTTTGAATGAGTACGATCTAAACCAATTTTTTTCATTTAGACCGGTCCAGACTGAACTACCGTCAACTCTTTTTTAGTGGGATCTTTTTTTGACGAAATTAATGAACATAGTTAAACGTTAGCCAAAATATTAATCCACTTATATTTCTTGAAACACAGTGTTATAGACTCAAAATTACGTAGATTAATCATAACAACATTAGATTTGGGTATCAACAAAATAAAATTTGTTATTGATATATTTGAAATAATATAATATAATTTTTTATAAAAATTTAAATATTAATTGTTTTTAACAAACTTTTGGATACTATAAATATATTCTATAATGTACTGGATTATAATATAAATATGCTTTGGATTTATGCCTGATTTTACAATTGTCAATGCGTATACCTTAAATAGAAAAAAAAAAGAAATATACTAAGCAAAAGAACAACTTAAACGTCAACAAATCAATCGAATTTACCAAAACTTTTAAAAAAATTACAAAAATTGGGAATGGCTCTAAGAAAATACATTTTTGCAGTTACAAAAAGTTGTATTCATTCTGAAAGATGTTTCAAGAACATATTAATACTGCTTCCATTTTTAAAATCTATTAAAACAGATTTAAAGCAATTTTATCAATTTTGTATGCAAAAAAATCGCAGTTCATTAACAGAGGGTTACAGGACCGTCTACTGAAAAACATAGCTAGGTCAGATCGATCTAGGAATTTCAGACCGAATCCCAACACCAATAGGTATCTACTTTATGTATGTACATTTTGGACTATCTTTATTTTATGCTAATTTTTTTTTCTTGTAAATACTTTAACTACAATTAAAAAACAGGCATTGGCTTTGTTTTAAGGCTCTCAGGACAACTTTTTGGTATGACATATGTTACACTCTTTAGAAACCAACGTTGTGTTGTTGTTTTTTTGCATTTTTTCAAAATACAAAAATGGTGAAAAATTTTTTTTTCTTCTTAATATGCAGTGGAGAAAATAAACACAAACCCCTATGCATATTTTGTAAATTGAACCACTGACAATGAAAATATCAGTCTATGATTTTAAGAGTGAGATATATTATAGGAAAAAAAAAATTAAGAGGAAAAAAATCTAAAGTGGAGAGTATCATTTGTTTGGGATTAATATTACATCATTAGATTGACTCATTGTTCTTACAATGAGAGAAAAAAATGACATTAAAGTGGAGTAAATAATAGCAAAGACACCCACAATGATTTTTGCAAGCATATCAAAACGGATTCCTCTTCTGGCATGTCGGAAAACATATATTTTGAGCTATATGTACTTAATAGACTTTTAACTCTTTTATATTTTTATTTTATAAAGGGAATTCGGAACCATCTTTTAATTACTTTAAAATCTTTCATGCATTTTTAAATCAGTGTAAACAAATTCAATTTAATAATGATTTATTCTTTGTAATTTAAAATAATAATCTTAAGTTGGATATGTTGAAAGAATAAAAATTATTTAATGAGAAAGTGAGAATAAATTTAAAAAATAAAAATGTTAGAAGTAAAAAAATTGCAGAGTATAACCCAAAGTATACAACCCTCACTGTCAAGTATGGGGAGGGAAACATTATGTTTTTTGGTTGTTTCACAAGTATAGGAAAAATACAGCTTCACCGCAACGAAGGGCAGATTGATACTCTGACCATCCTTGGAAAATCATAGGCTACAATCTCCTTCTATCAGGTCAAGATTCTTATAATGGGTTGTTCATGGGCCCTTAAGGATGACAGTAACCCAAAAAGTATGGCCAATGGAACAAATCAGTTCTCCAAAAGAACCAAGTAAGGTAATGGTGTGGCCTTCCTTATCTCCATACCTCCATATCATGAAAAATCTTTATCCCTGTGCAAATTTGCAAAATTGTCAATGGATAGAATATTTATTTTCTCATTATAAGTAATTTATAGCAGTTCCTTGTCAAGACATTTATTATCTTGTAAGAACAAAGCCTAAAATCTTATATTGAATAACAAATCTTAGGCCTCAACTTTAGAACAAAAGTAATTTAAAAACATAGTATTCATACCAAGTGATCGATTAAAATCTGAACGCTCTGAATTATAAACTTCAATAAGATATAATTTATTAATTAACAATAGAATTTTAACAAAATTAGTACTATAAAGAGATGCATTTCTCAGCTCTCTTAATCATTAATGTAGCCATCCTTAGAGGCAATAATGGCTTCAAGACGGTACACACGTCAGATTTATTCCACTGTCAAGGTGTCCTAGTGCTTAAACATGCACCCAAAAGTGTAAAAAACATCTTAAAAGAAATGAAAAGACTCCTGCAAAAGAGACTTGCAACGAACGTGATCGATTTCTTTCATTGCTGGTGTCAAAAGTGGGCTCTCTACGCGCAAAAGGCTCTTTCTAACCATTTTTTTTGATAGCTCATTGTACAGTCTTGTGTAACACCCCAATATTTAAATGGACCATCTGGTCAATATTAGTTACATATATAAAATTTATCAAAAAAAAATAATGCTTTATTTAAAATAATAGGCCGTATTTTTCTTAGACACTTTTTCAAAATAAGCAACGTAACTGTTTTTGTTTTTTTTAAATGTTATTTAATTTTTTAATGAGACTAACATATTAACAGTATATGTAAAATAATAACAAAAAAAAAAATATTTGTTTCATTTAGCTGTCATTTACAGATTACCTAAAGCGCCTACTGTGACATTTGTGTGAATTAATGATTATATATTTTATCATATTTTGATTACTTCATATTTAAAAAAAAATTAGTTTACAAAAAATGTTGAATTTTTGATTTTAGAAAAATAATAATAGTCTTTTGAATAAAATACAGGCTCTAAAATTTATATTTTGATATTAACCTATTCTTTTGTAAAGTTGATACAGCTGTCGCAATTTTTTCACAAACTAATTTAAACCTATAAGTTTTAACCTTTTTAATGTGTTTTAATATAAATTATCAATTTTTTTATAAAATTAATTATTACTTTTAAAAATTTGCTTCTTTAAAAAAAAAAAAAAATCGTGGATCGACGAACTAGAGGGAAGTTATTCTCTTAAACTATTTTGGTTATGTTTAATTCAAATTTGCTCCTGTAAAAGAAATATACATAATGTATATGGACATCAAAGACAATTCCTTAGTCAGATTAGTAATTATTAGTATAATGTTTAATTATACTTAATCAGTGTAACTTCATCCGATTATTAAAGAAAACTTATAAAACTAAATTTTGTTAATGTTGACCCGAAATGCTTTTTGTAGCACATATGCAAAATACCAAAAAAAAACACCCTAATCTCTAAATAAAATTTGTCATATTCAACTTTTGTTACATCTGAAACAATCTTGCGGGTAAGTGTGAGTAGATTTTAGTATAACTTTGCATCCTAAATTACACTTTGTAGGTATTTATTAATTAGTAATTATGAAAAAAAAAAAATCACTTTATTTTCTTATTTAATTTGTATAGAACGTTTTTATCTGATAAATATATTTTCAGGGCAAAAAAAAGATTAAAGCATTATAGGGTTAAATTTTCGTTGTTTAGCTAAGATTAGCAGTAAAAGTAGGAATGATTTTTTAAATTTTTTCCCTAATTTACACATCATTAAAAAATAGATTGAAAGTTTGAACTGTGCTCAAACAATTTCAAATATACATTAATTAAATTATTGCATATTAACAGTAGTAAATAGGCGTCAACTGACAGACAAACTTTGCTTAAACAAATAACTCTACAACAAATACTTAATGTTACAGTCCATTTTCCCTTGGCACACTCTCCCTCAGCTACTCACCCTTTAAATGCAATCTCTTCAAGAATGAAACAATTTTAAGAACAGTTTGATATTTATTTGGATATTATGTACTTTTGTCTTTAGAGTGCTTACTGAATTTTCTTTATCTACACACACTTGTTGTAAAGCATTATCTAAAGTCACATTCTTTAATTTTGATTTTATGTATGGACAAACCCTTCTTCTCCTTTACTTTTCTTTTATCAACAAAAATGACTGTACGGATAACATACATACACACATCTAATTTTTTACTTGCTAGATGAATCTTAAGTTGAATCAATTTTACTTTTTACAACCTGTTTACATCAAATAGCAAGATTTTGTTCAAAAAACAGATATTTTTGACAAATCTATTAAATTGTTTATACTTTCTAATACTCAAATTGTATATCATGGTCATATAACTAAAAGATGGTATTCCCAAAATGGAGCATCCTCTTCCATTGAATGAAGCAAAAGTTGGTGGTATTAAAAATAACTTAAAGTGTACGTGCTTTATTGTTATTTATTATAACAAGAAAATTATACTAAGGTGGATTGTCATAGCATATTTTACATGAACATATTTAATCCTTTGATTTAAGAATAATTTTAAAAGTACACACAAAAAAACAACTAATAGTCTTTCAAAGTATTTTTCTGTGGTTTTCTTTTGCAGACAGATCATATTAATGTAAACTAATTAAATATTGTAAACGTCTTCTGAAAAGGCTCTAAGCAACTTTCCTTCAGGATATATATCGCAGTTTTTATGAATGAGCAATTAACGTTAGACAATCAGCTAATAACCCATTGGCTAGGTCGAAGGTAAATGTTACATATGGTATACGAACAAAATATAAATATACCTTAAAATATTATTTATTATATTATTTTTTTAGAAATTGATCAAATAAATATCTATATATGGAACATGAATTATTTATTAATTTTTCTTTTCTGACCAACTATGAGAAATTTTTTATTAAGGAATAGTAGTGAAATGAAAGATGGGATTGAATAAAAAAAAAAGAAGGTCAATGAATGAAGATATCTTTCTGTGAATATATATTTATAGATGATGTTAATTATTTTAATATCTTAATATTTTTGATGCACCATAGTAATATAAATTAATGTTTAGAGGAGAAAAAAAAAAAAACGTACATTTAGTTAGACACCCGATAATTAAGTTTTTTTGGCAAACCCAGTATCATTTATAGAAATGACTCTTTAAAAGTCCAATACAAATTAAGTTTGACAAAAGTGAATATTAAATAAAAATCCAGTTAAGTAATGTGAAACTTTATATTTAAAATAATCCAAATGCATTACTCCTTTTATAGAAAACAATGCATTTAAAGTCATGACTTAGCTGTTTCAAAAAGAAAGAAAGATTGAAAACCATTTACTTGTCTAAAAGATCCAATATTTATTTTATCTTCTCAAAAAAAAAAAAAAAAAAAAAATCAGTATTTAAAAAAGAATTATAAGAATCTCATTGTTCAATTAAAAATAATGCTTTTCATAAGAAGCCGCTATGTTCCAAATTTGTGTTCTTCATGACCATTTTCTTGATGGTGCTTATTGAAATTGAAACTTAATTTGAGGATATAAATGATATATGTATATATATAAAAAAAATTACGTGACGTCATGTGATTTAAGGATCAATAACGGCGTTAACCCCGGTTACACAAACATTTACATAGTATTTTGTTGTCAGTTCTCGATGTGTTTACTTCTTTTCCGTTGATCAGGATCCTGAAAGTTGATGGTTTGAAATATAATTAGCTCTTTGTGTAGGTTGAACAATTTCAGATAGATAATTACTGAATAATGATTTCCATCTTTCAGAAGTATTGGCTACCGAACATCTGATTTTAATCCTTATTTTCTGTTTGGGTACATTCAAAACCCCCATTTATTCTGTTTAGGAAGAGGGGGGCCAATTTATTTATTTTAGATCTGAATAATATTCCAAGATCAAATTAAGAGTATTGACATTATCTTTTTCTGTTATAGAAAAAAAGTTATTAAGTAAAATTCTTTAAAAGGATCATTGAAAACATTTATAAAAATTGATTTAAAATTTAATTTCTAATATTTTTTTTCTGAGTAATTTTCATGAGATAATGAGTAAATTGAAGAAGGCCACCTGAAAATATATTTTTCGCCTTTTAAAAAGGTAAAAAAAAGAGCTCAGTATATATATATATTTTTTTATTTTTTTTTTTTTTTGGGGGGGAGAGAGGGAGGCTAAAAATACGTTGCTCTAGGTTGGGTTGGAGCTAAATAAATTTTGAAAAATTTTATAGTTTATGAATCACCTTTTCATTTTGGAGGAAAAGTTGCAGGATACAATAATGGTTACGAAGTAGGAGATGTATAATTTAAAGGATGTTATTTCTACATTTGACTTATACAAAAGTCATGAACCTCCATCACTTATTTTTAAAATATCAATAGTCATTCTCCCCCTCTTGATTTTTTATATGTACTATAAAGTGATTTCTAATGGTCGTTAAGATCTCAACCATCCCTGTGCTCCAAAAAAAAAATCATTCAATAAAGAACGTCTGCTGTAAAAACTTTTTAGTATGCTCCTAAAGTATTAATTCTAATATTATGTAATTTTTATCTATCATAGCTGTTTAGTTAATTTAACTTTTTTGCTTAATTGTATTTCTTTTGTTTTTCCTTTTGATTTCTTACATTCTTCTTTTTTTTCATTGTGAATACTGGGGCATACATGGCCATTTGCTACAAAATCAAAATATTGTAGCTATTATTTTAAATAATAGATGCAACCTCATCAAAAACTGATGGCCACTAATTTGATTCCCAAAACTTACATACAGTTATCCGTATTTGATAGAAATATTTAAATAAAAATATATAATGTTTGTACTATACAAATAACGAACTTATGTATGGTTGAAATTCTAAACGTATGTGGCTAACATTATTTTTAAAAATATTTATTTTTCTCGATGTTTTATATTCATACATGTATATTTTATATTTTTATTGATATTTAAGTTTGCCAAAGGGATGAATAGTTACAAAAATTACGCAAATTTTAAAAAACGTAATAATTTTTTAGTTTATTTTGAACCCCGTTTACTTTCCGCATTATACAAAGGCGTTTCAATATATCAAAGCTTTTTTAATAACAGGCTATTTCAACGAAAAATAAGTAATGTATCAACGTGTCTGTTCTGTTGTTTCAACAGAAGTAATATTTGCTACATGAACATTGCACAAAATTGTTAGAGAAACATATATATGCAATTCGACACATTAATTATTTTTTTTGTTCTTTAAATTAAAAAAGAATAATTAATTCGTTTAGCAAAAGTATTATTCAAAGTCATCAGAGCAGTGTATTCAATTAGAGGTTATTAATTAAATGCATTTAGACTTCCTGTGTATACTTATGTAAGGTCCATTGAAGGATAAAAATGTACTATACATCTTCAAAACCTTCAAATGCACTAATTTGTAATGTAATATATATCCATCAAGGAGAATCAATCATCGTAAAGTACCTCGTTATCTACACATATTGTATTTTACAGCCCTCTCAAGTAAAGAAACAAGGGAAAAAGCAGCAAAAAATCTTATTAAGCCAATTCTTTTTAAGTATAAAATAATTCATAAATAATTGTTAAGAACTGTTCACAGCTTAACAAGAACCAGCTATAATTTAGCCAATCAACGTTTAGAACACAGAGAAGGTAAAAGAAGCAAAAACATCGACAGTCAACAACAAAATACTGTAGAAATTTGGGTTCTAGTTAATTGGCCTGCATGACACTGTATTTTTTCTTATAGGTGTGTACTTTACCTTTAGTCTTTGGTGTTAAAATATTATCTTCTTTATGTCGATGGAGTTTCTAACAATTCTTCAAGACTCAACTAATATGATGAGTATGAATGAGATGGCACAATTCAAGGAATAACTTGGAAATAGACTCATGATTTCGGATCTGTAACTCCTTCGTCAATATAAATATTGTTCCTTGGTTGTCACAATTTCCATAAATTGTATCATGATATGATATGAGGTATAGAAAAACTATTATTATAATAATAGTGGAAATAAATGGCATTCCCTAGAGTAATTAGGCGCGGCTAAGAGACAAATTTTGCCTTTAATAGAAGATAACTACCTGAGAAACAATCAGTTTTACTCTCCGTTTTCCAGGAGCACACTCACACAAAAATACTCAATATTTATATAATTTCAAATGTGTTCTTACCTAAAGAATTACATAAAAATAATAAGTGTATGAGAAAAATAACGATATGTTAGGATGACTGATGAGTACTATTAATCTGTAAAGCACTTACTGCTAAAGAAAAACAAAATTTATTTTAACATACCAAAGGTTATAGTTAATTCCAATCTTAACATACGAGTGACTTGAAAATGCAAAGAATTGATTAATTAATAATATACATAAGAGACCAATAACAAAAAAAAACAGAAATATTATTTGTTTTTATATCATTTTTTTTGTTTGATTAATATCATTTAGTACTATATACAGTTCACCCTGTATACACAGTCGATGCAATATGTACACAGGTGCAATATTTCATAACATGACTACTTTGTTACTTATTTGATCGAAATATGATTATTACAAATATCAGGGAGCACTATATGCAGTGCTCCAGGGACTCGTTTCATATATTCAGACAGACAGAACGACAAACTTTGCTCTATTAATATAAATATCAATATCTGGCCCATCTGTATTCCTATGTCTTATAACTTTATCATTAGAGAAGGGAAGATGAACAAATACAAGTTAACTCTTCCTATTAACTTGTACAACCACCTTGAACAACGGTTGTATCCTCGGACATTTAAAAAAACCCTAGTGTCTCTCATTGTAATAATCAGTTTTAATCTGTATTTCCATTTTCTATCAGTATAAATACCGACTGATTAGCGTCCTTCACAACTGGTTTGCATATGCACAGTACAGATCTCGACAAAAATAAGTAGGATTTGAAACGATCATTACAAGTTTAAAGATTATGAAATGTGAAATCTTCTAATTCAAAGAAAAGTTTAAAGGTTGTTCCATTAAAATCTGAACACTTACTACTTCAGTAATTAATGGAAGGTTGAGTGATTGAAATTCATCCATATTTTGATATATTAAAGCAGAAATTAGTATTTACAAATTAAAACAAACTTTAGCTCTCTTACTTACAAACAAGTCGAGAAAATGACAATAGATTTAATCGACGAATTTCCATTCCTGGACTCGAAGCGGTGGAGCATATCCCAAAAAACCATCTTAACCGTCAGCAAGTCCCAAACGTTGGAGAAGGAGAAGGATTCTGCCAAAAGGGTCAAACTGGATGACCTATGCAAGAGATTTCGGTTTTGCACACCAGACTGTCTAGAGACCTATCAAAAAGTTTTTGGAAAGAGTCTTGTGAAGAAGGAGAGTCCACTTTTGACACCACAATGAAAGAAACCCATTTCTTCCGTTGTAAGTCTCTTTTGGGTGTATGTGGGAGGTAATGCCTGCACACACCGAGGCCCTGAAAACCACTCTAAGGCAGCACTGGGACGACATGACAGATGACTACATCTGCAGAGAGTGCCAGGATTTTTGTCGCCGCCTGGAAGTCGTCATTACTGCTAAGGGCGGCTACATTTATGATTAAGAGAGCTCACAATATTTATAATATTAATTTTGTTGAAATTCTATCCTTAATTCATAAATTATATCTTGTCCAAATTGAAAATTCAAAGGGGTCAGATTGTAATGGACCACTCAGTATATCACAAGATAATGACATCACTAGTTTTTGACAAAAATTCAACTTTCTCATTGCCTTTAAAATTTAAGATCCTGTCATGTTTTGATTGGATTGAGAGTGACCTTGTGACTATTCTTGTACATTAAACACTTCCTTTACTCGTGATAATCTTTGCCGCATACATTTTGCGCATGGTAATTTTGCTTCTTGGATATTTTGCGGCACGACCTTTTTGCCGTCTTTTTATGTTTGTATATTAGAGGTTCGTGCTTCACCTATGTTATTTTCTGTTGTATTTTAGCTTTACATAGCTCAGCAGAAGAATTAAACTAAAAATAGTGATCAAATATAAAAAAATAGCATTTGTAAGGACGCAGGAGTCAAAGTTTCGGGATCATGAGTCTATTTCAAACGGATTCATTGACTTAGGCCACCTTACTGATAGTCATTACCTTAGTTGAGACTTGAAGAAATGTAAAAACTCCATCCATAGAAAGAAAGGCATGTTTCAACAGTAAAGACTACAGATAAAATAAGATCCTTTAATATAAAAACAAAATAATGCACCAAATATGTTATAAAGTACAATTATCAGAGGCAAAAATGTACCCGGCAAAATTACTTAGAACCCCTTTTACCAATACACATTGAAGTAATACCATGAAAGACCTCAAAATATTACATAATGGCGTGACTGAAAGGGTTTTTCTGTCTTTGTTTATTCGGTCCAGTCGGGTCATAAGATTTATCCTATTTGTCGTTGACATCGGTCACTTGGATTTTCAGTACAAGAACTGATTATAATGAAGAAAATAAAAAGTAAGGTGACGTTATCAAACACCAAACTTTATCATTTTTAAGGACTGAAAAAGACAAGACTGTTGATTTCAGTTATAAATGAGTACCACACAAGACTTTACACATGTCAATAAACTTGCAACATAATTTGAAAAATAAAGATTATTTGTTCCCCTCCACTTAATGTTTAATAAACAAATTAACATGTCATTAGATACCCAATAGCACAATGTTGTTACATATAATTATGTACTTTCCCACATTTAACTAACCACAAAGTATGTATTTTAACAATACTACATTATAATAAATACACTTAGAGGATTTCCTAACTTCAAATATTTACAGGGTGTCTTTTTAAAATGGTTTGATTTTTAATAAAAACTATTACCACCGGTCTACAGATTGAACATTTTAGTTGACATAATAACAAATATTTGTTATTTCAATTTATATAAAGTTTTATCTATCTTTTTACCCTTTACATAGACGAGAGAAGCGATATGAAAGCAGAAGGATATAAAAATAAAGTCATGCTGTTCTACAAACATTGCATATCATGTGGTATAAAAGTTTACCCAAAGGTTTAATTCGAATTTTTAAAGGCTGTTATACTTAAATGGATATATTCATCCTTCTTAAACCAGATATTGTTTTCTAATAGAATAGTGCGCCTGCTCATACCGCCTTGAAAGTACAATTCCACATGTAAATATCAATTTTGACGATAAATAAGTGGGCCATTTTTTTCAATAGTTTTGATCCTCCTTGGTTTTTTCATGATAGGAATGGCAATAAAGTTTCATGAAACGGCATGGACAATTCTTGGATCTAGGTTAAGTCATAATGGAACAAAGTCCAAGAAGAAACTATGCGGATCACACGCAAAGTATTTTTACAATACACTTGTTCACAGATGACCATTATGAAGCATATATTGTAATTATGTCCTAATCTTGTTTTAAAAAATCTTAAGTAATTATTTCTGCACAGTAAATCCAACTTCTCTATTATGTTTAAAATATGAATGTATGGGATGACCATTTTAAGCCTCTCAGGAACAAAAGGGTAAACACTTAATCTGCAATGTGTCCATTCTTTCCTTAAGTCATTTAGTTAACTTTAATAGATTTAACTTTTTCGTAGATATAATGTAAATATATTTACTTCAAACCCACTCCAATCGGAAGTCAATTTGATCATTTTTATGTGTGGCTTATGTCTAATCGTTTGTACCACTCCCTAGTTCTGACACTGGGTATTAATTGTCATTTTTATTTCTAATATAGTAAGTTTTGAGTTATTGGTAAAGAATTTCTTTTTTCTAACGACTTCAAAAGAATAAACTAAGATGGCACTATTGATATTGCAATTAAGCCTCTTGTAGCGAAACACATTAATAAATTGTATTAAATATATACTTATAAGTAAAATCTAAAGGTGGCCTTACAATACAATGTAAGAACAAAATGACGCCCGATGAAGCATTGCGCCGCAACGTTTCTTATCCCATCATATTGTAAGCCCACCTTAAGGTAATTTTAGATTTACGGGCACTCATTTCATACAAATGTTTCTGGTTTTTTCCATTTATTTAATTTCAAAAACAAATTACAAGTTAATAATTTAAATAATTTCACGAGAAAATGTAATAGTAATTACCTTTTTAAAGCACCATTTTTGAGTGTTTTTATAAAATATATTGATTTAATTTTACAAAAAAAACTCAAACTAATGTAAGACATTATTAAATTATGAAAGCAGTTGAAAAAACCATTCAAGATTGAGACAAAAATATAGTTGTTGTTTTTTTAATATTTGATTTTTGTATGTAAACGTCGCTCGTAAAAATTATATTATAATTAAAAAAAAAGAAAGATGGTGAGTATTTTTGGAATAATAAATAAAATATACCATTAAATGAAACATTGACTCACTTTATCACAAATTTAAAAACAGGCTTGACTTTAAAAAAAAAAAAAAAGTTATTCTTACAATAATATAAAATAAAAATTTCAGGACAAAATGTTTTTTTTAGGGGAAAAGTAAGAGGGCTTATATTTTATTTTCTAAAAAAAAGTCCTTCAATATTTGAGCTGGGAAAAATGTGATATTACCATCACAATTTATAGAATGTTTAGGAAGAGAGAAGCGTGGCTATCATAACGTGTTATTAGATCAACTTTAAGCAGCTACAAGAGGAAGGAATAAATACAAATCCCACTCCACATTTATTAAGGATATTGGTTAGAATGACTCCGATCCAATTTCTCAATAATATTCCAAATTTAACAAGGAATTACAAATATTACTTTCGAGCAAATCCACATTGTTACTTTCTTATAACAACCTTTGCTATTTTTAAACCCTGTTCAGATTTCCAACAATAAAAAAAGCTGCTCCCGATTTCTAGATCATATTTTATACACCTCTAATTAATTATCAAAATTTTTTTATAGGCTGTAATAAAAGGGACAATTGACATACAGTACTGAGTAATGGGATAATTCTTTATTACATTCGCCAATGAAATCCCACTCCGTATATAAGAAGGACATATCGGTTGGAATTACTCTGATCATGATCATCAATTATACTCCGACTGCAACAAAACTTACACTTAAAACTTCCGAGAAAATCCTTTTTGTTATCCTTCGTCTTTCATGGGCCCATAGAGAAGTTATGACTTCATACTAGGATATTCATTCTAGAAGAATAAATTGGAAATGACTACAACTTTGCAAAATACAAAAATCTTTTTATTTTACAAACTAGAAAAAGCCGCTCTTGCTTTAAATAACATGTTTTATACACTTCTAGATATTAGGCAAAAAAATAGAAAAAAAATATCCACCTAAAAAAAGCCCTACTATCAGCCCTGCGCATAACAAATAATGTTGGAACCATTGTGTCCTGTGTCCCATTGATGTATTTCTTAGCTCATTTTTATTTTAAGAATATGTAATATATGAAAAATACTATGTGGCTCCAAAACTTTTCCAATCAATCCTTTATATATAATCTCAGAATTTTCAAGTAGTTATTGTGATAAAATTATTATTACCTATTAAATATAAGAATAAATCCAAACAAGACAACTTCATGATAAATAGAGATATTAACACAATCTTACTAAAAAGTTTTGATAATAAAAAATATACATTCAATAGAATAAAAAAGATGTTTATAAATCTCGTGGTGTATAATATCCAACTTTAATAAAGGAGCGTTAAAAGTAAAGCCTCCAGAGAGTCCCAAAATTGTCGGTAAGATTTGTTTACACACATTGTATTTCTTTGATGTGACAAAATAATTTTAAAAAGGTTTTTAAATCGTAGAGTATAAATCATAAAAACTTTTATTTACATATTTATAAAAACCTCGGTTATATTTAAAAGAAAATATATGGCAGATATTTATGTAAGTGATATGAGTAAGTGTGATATGAAGGTATCAATTCATATACCTCAACGTATATAAAAATATATATTCATATAGTATATACAAAAGCCATAGAAAATACAGTAAAAAAGATAAAACATTTACTTGGTATTAAATCAGTATATTTTTTTATGTAATGACAAAAAAGTATTACAAGTGTATATTATTAGTAATTTTTTTATAGATTTTCGTAATTGATTTAGTGTAGGAATGGGTTTCGAGTATTTTTTCGAACTGATGAGACACGGGTCATTGAATTTCAGACTCGGGTATAACCGTGTATTCAATTACATTATAGCCTTCATTACAAAAAATCTTTTAAATTACTGAATAATGCACTAACTTAACTAGGTTACTCTTGAGTAAGGCTGTACATATGGTTGAACACGAGGATTGTTCAGAAGGGAAACAGATGGATCTATGGATTAAAATTTATTTTTTGAATTCAGATGCGCATTATTTATCTATTTTTAGTATGGAATATGACATTTTCTGCTTTAGAAATGAGAATTTTCTACATTGTGCGAGGTAAATCGTAGACTTGACTTTAAATCAATATGGATTACTTTAAGGTAAATATTTTAAAAGACAAGATTGCGTTATTAAAAGTAGGGACTATTTCTGTTAAAAAACTTTAAAAACAAACTTTAAAAAATGGACAATTTTGTCAGCATACAGACGAAAAGGCAAAGGTTGTCTGATTGCTCCACAGCCAAGTGAGTGTTGATGAGATCATGAAGGTCTAGGGTTCTCCCCGACTTGTTTGTAAGAATAATAACATGATTGCTTCGTGTCAAAGCCATGTAAGGTTCCCTGGCAGCAGAAAACCGGGTTCATGGAGGACACTGCGATAATCATAAGTCCAGCCAACTCTATGACGCAACATGACAATTGTCATTTTTTGTGATTGAACAGTGAGGAGATTTGGGAAGGATTCAGGGAAGGCCTCTTATGTACAACGACATCGGCAAAGCTTTTAGACCAGGGCTATAGTCAGAGCATATAGGGTCAACATTTTGCATCTGTTGACAGACGTTCTTCACTCGACTACTCCATTTTGAGTGTAGTCGAGAGGAGAGACTTTTATAAACCTCGCCAAAATTTAGATGACCTCATGTCCTTTGTTAATTAGTAGTGCAGGGTCATGCCCGAGGCCTTCATCAAGAAAATCATAAAATAAATTATTCGAGCTTGTTTATGTGTTGACAGGCCATATAATAACAGTACTAATCCCACTATTAATAAGATCAGTATCTTCTCATATAATGAGCCATTTCTCTCCTTGAAATAATAATGTACAAATAGATATTATTCACAAAAAATAATAATAATAATATTTATACAAGGACATACTATGGAAATAATTGAAGAATAAAATTCCTAGTCAAGGCCGGATAATTTTATTTAGTAATATAATTGAACATTTTCATTCTTGAATACAAGTCAATTAATTAAATAACGCATATAATGATGAACGATTAAGGGTGTACATTCAATGTTTGTCGTCTAACCACAATTAACTACGAGATATGGACTTTTATATATTACGAAACAAAATTGGTATTCATAATGAAGATACCTTATGAATTAAATAAAAATGTCTACCATGATTAAATAATGTGTCGACAATTTGCTCAAGACAATACAACACATGCCAACTTTGCACTAAGATAACAAACGGGTATTTCATTTTTTATTAGCGGGTGTACAAGCATTGCTCCGAGTTATTTGTGTTAAACTACAACAAAAAGGGTTACAGAGACTTTTTTGCCACAATAATAATAAGTGGGTACTCAAAACTTGTAGTAGCATCACTAAATTGCAAAAAAACATCATGTCTATGAAATCAAGAAAAGACAACTCAAAATCTATTTGGTGATGGCAATTCGGAGCAAATTAAAATTTGGATGAGATCTGCAGTAAAAGTTCTTCTCCAAGACACCTCAAATTGCAAAGTTTAGGGCAAAGATGTCCCAACTTTTGATATAATAAACAGCATTGACACTTGAAATAATTTAATGGGCCACAAAACCTATTAAATTATATTTCAAGAAAAATGTCTTTATAAACCAAAACTATTAACATATCTATTTGAAATTTAGACCAAATTATATTTTTCAAAGTTAAACTGCTTTTAAAAAAAAAAGCCACACTGGCAACCTTGTTCAGGGGTGTCTCCTAGATTTTTTTTTAATTTTCAAAAGAATTTCCTTCAGTGTATAATTTGATCGTATTACCTCATTTTTAATTAAATAAATTAAATTTTTTTTCCCTGTTTTCTCATGATTTTCCTTTTTCCCAGAGCAATAATTTTGTCAAAAATTACTACATGAAATCAGAATTAGTAGTGGACCGCACTTAAACATTAAGCAGGATCCAATACGGCTAGCAAGTTTGGTGTGTGACATCCTTGGTCTAGGGGGTTGAGGCCACAGCTGAAGGAGGCCAAATGGATGGAGGTCAGAATTTGAGATTATTGTTGTTGAAGAAATTTTGTTTTTGTCGCAATATAAGGCTGTAATGGATTTCTTCATATTTTTGGCAATCCAAGTAAATATTCCAACGCTGTTTGTAGCATTCTTGGTACTGGCACCGAGAACGTATTCCCAGTTTTGTTTTTACTCCAGCATGTTCACACTTACACACATATATCGATCACTTGATTAGGTATAGTAACTTGCAATTAAACTTTAGGTTCCAATTACTCTATATTTGATGTATTGACATAATATTAAAAAAATAATATTCTAGGCAAAAGGGAAAACTATCTAGAAATGAATTAATAACCTTTTATGAGAGTTATATATCCATATAGATATTCACATAACACCCATCCCTAAAATGTGATAATTAATAATTAGTTATCAAGAATAAATATAATGAAAGTCTAATAAATTTCTACTAAGTTACCCTTCTGATGTAATATGTATTACACACATATATTAGTGCTATAAAATAAATTTGTAACAATATAAATATTTTTGTTTTGGTCCAGTACCAAAATGGATATCTTTATTTTGATATGTTTCTGATTTTAAATATTTAAGAGCAATGTTGTATTTTACACGTACTAATCGCAAACAACGTAAAATGGCGGAAATAAGTACTTGATCCTTTGAGGATTTGGTAAATTAGCACACTGATTAAAGCTTTTTACGGAAATGAGGTCACTTCATAATCTTAGTGTGAGATTAATATATGGTTTGGAGTGTATTTTATCCAAATATATCACTTGATGTCCATAAAAACATTATTTATTTAAAATTTGGACACATCAAGTCCTAGATCATCCTCCACGTTTAGTTGCAATCTGTATTCATTTCGAATATACATTAATACGGACAAGTAAGTCTCACACAAATAAGTTGAGCAAAATGGTTTAAATAAATTTAAAGCTTATTTAGCAAGTGCGTACATATTCATCAAATAAATTTTGAATTCGTCAAGTATATTAGAATAAAAAGTTTTTTTTAATGTTTGATCAAATAAAATTTCGATAAACGTATTTTTCATATCAGATGACAGATGATTAGCTGTGGCAATCAAAGTATGGTATCCAGTTATGTTTTTATGGAGCACTATATTCTGAAAATCCTTTTTAAAATTAAATATAAAAAAATATGTTCATTTGCATTATTTAAGTTTTGATGCCACAGTTTAAATTATATTCTTCTACGTTGCAAATCATCTCGTGATCTCTACATTGTGTCTCAAGAAGCTCATAGGGATCGTGACCACCACTATGGGAATCATTGTGCTAGAAAGACATATTTAACGACCCATTTTTTGGCGCTATGCTCTGAGGGAAGAAAGATGTCGCCCAAAATTTACAACCCTCTCCACCTTCCCATCGTTAGAGTGAAGTCATCATATCCCTTGGAATAGAAATTCCCCTAAACATAATGTTTCCAACCCCATACTTGAAGTTTAGAATGGTTTTCTTAGGATTATACTCTGGATGTTTCTTGTACGAAACACATTTTTTTGTTCATATTAGATTACGTAGAAAATTTTCTGCGTTTTTAGCTGGATGTGTTTAATAAGCCATATATCACAATTCATACATTGCATAAAAAATTGCTAAAATTATGGTTAAATTTTCAGAATACACTTAAACAAAAGTTCATTTACAGTTTTGTGTTTGGTCAAGTCAGTCTTCCAAAATGGAGGTAAAAAAAAAGAAAATTATATACCTTCTTTAGTATAACTACGATCAAGAGTGAAAAGGTGGAGGGGCGCCCCAAAAAAATTGTACTGTTTATCAACCCAATACAATATTGAATGCAACAGCAATGCGGGGGTTACAACAATTTTGTTCTGGTAATATGGACGTCCAAAATTTTGATAAATTAATAGAAATTGTCGAGTTGGACCGGCATGTGAGCACTTATTCCATTTCCTAAGAACTAAAGATTAGCCAGAAAATTGTTTGGAACCATCTAAAATAAATATTCCTAACTATGTTAATTTTATTGTCAAAAGAAAGCGAAAAAACGTTTGGAACTTTTTATTTCACCCATTATATAGCCTATCATTACTAATATTAATCGTTTTTTTCCTTGTCAGAAGGTAGACTAACAAAATTTAATAATTATTTTCTCTACTGTATATGTTTGAGGAGTTATGTGATACAGAGGTCAAAAATTGTTATTACCAAATTTGTAAAAAGCAAGGATTCCAATAGTAATTTATAAAAATTACTTTTTTATCTGAATCATTGTAAACATTAAAAATAAACACTATTTAAATTCCTTGAATAAAAAAAAAACACTTTTAAAGGCTTAAAAATGCTTATAAAAAGATTTGGAATTTTTTTTTCTTTTATAAAGAATAGAAACTTTATCATAGTTGTATATTTAAATGCTTTCAACTATGATTTATAGTTTGATTTAAAAGTGTTAAATATTTAATATATGTAGGCACATATATTTTTATTTATAGTTATCTTTCTACGCTGACAAATTTTAGGATGCTATATGTAGATATATTACATGGGCTATTTTATGAGAATATTTCATGAAAAAATAAAAGATTTATTAATCATTGTCATATTTTGGAAAAATAAAAAAGAGATATTTTGCTCTTTTCAGATGTTTAAATTTTTTCTAAGTATTTTATTTGAAAAATTACATTTAAAAAAAAAACAAAAAAAAACATTATCTCATCTCTTTTGTTGATATAAAAAAGTAGAGGTCAGTTGTCACCAGGGATCAACAGTCAATAAAATGGGACACTAGCAAAATGGGCTAGTCAAATTTATATTTTGCTAGAGATGTGAAAGTTATACTATCCCAAAATTCAACAAAATATAAACAACCTATGTATTTTTTATATAACCAGAGATTTATTTGATTTGTTTAGATTAGAAGGTAACCCCTATAGAATACAGTTTTGCCAATCAGAAACAAGCACTCTTAGCCCTTTACAAAAAATGTAAAATAGATCGGTTGGTTATTGAATTGAAATTATGTCTCGAAAGTTGAGGAATAGCAGCTGCTTTAACTATAACAATCTGTGTCACCTAAGTTGACATAAATATTATTATTGCCTACTCCTTGGTTTGCTACAAGTGTTATGTGTCTGCTAGTATTTTCTCATGATCTTCTTTAGCAGTCTCAAGTTCTATAATTAACTTTGTAGCCTCTATAGTCAAAGGTTAACAGAGGTTCTCACATCACCAAGAACTCCTTGATGGACTCCCTCCTATTGGACTGCAAGAACACAGATCGTGATCTAGTTTTCAGGGCATGCATCTAATTCAGAACCCGAATCGACGCTGTTTTTAAAGCCAATGGATGCACGTTGAGTGATATATATTTCAATAATTGAATAGCTGCTCAGTTTTGTGTTTTTGAATTAATCTTCCATAATTACCATTTTATGTTTATTTACAGCAGATAGGTCTAAAGGCCCGGATTTTGTTGTATTATCTGATTATACTTTTTTTAACATTTAATATTGAAGTATACTTTACCCAAATCTAACTCACTATACTTCTTCTTGTTTTGAAACCCCTGGCGTATATTCTTTATCAGTGTCTTGCAGCTAGCACGCATAACATTTTCCAGAATATTTTGCAGACGCAACTTTCTCAACTGTCATTAGTTAGTTTTCACTGAACCTTTAAACATCTCCCCTTCGACCATACCCCAAATTGTAAAGTGAAGGTGGTGCATACTAGGGGAAGAGAGACACACAAAAAAAGTCCGTCACAAGTGGTCCAAATTGTGTATGCACCATTTTTGTATTGTATTTTCAGTGTAGGGTGACTTGAGCTACAACATTTTTTAGTAATATGCTATTTATTTAATAATGTTAAAATTAATGATGATATCATTCTGGACTACCCTATTAAGTGGAAGGATTAAAAAGTAAACTTGTTGGTGGTTAAATGGCCAAAGTTGGGTAAATGTACTTTACATATTTGAACATGCAAGGATATCTCGTAAATACATTAAATATACATAGTAAAATACTCAATGATCTAATGTTGTTGTCAAGGAACTTAAAGAAATGCACTTTACATGAACCTTTTTTTATTTGCAATCCTATAAGACATTGAGTAAAGGATTATTTCTTTTAGACGGGGTATTGCTTTAAAGAATGGTTCCTATTCCATGACCATATTGTTATAATCCATAACTTAAATATGAATAGAGTATAAGTTTAGATTGAAGAACCATATTTTATACTAAACTAGGAGTAGTTACTGGCAATGTTCTGATTATTTAGATGGTGACTCATAGACTACCCTGGCTGTTCCTTAATGTACATTATGATAAATAACTTAAATTATTTTAGTTTCTGTAAAAACAGTGAAAAACTGACTGTTTTATTACAAAAAAATTATTATTCCATAAAATTACTTTTCCTGAAAAACATTTTTTACCCAATATCTCTAAAGGTAACAATCAAGATCGATGTTTTATGGAGCAAGAACCATGTCATATTGTCTTATGGACCCATCCGTCCTGTCTTATTTATGGTATTATTACATAGTTTGACTTAGCCTCTTTTCCCAATATTTCACCAAAAATTGACCAAAAGACTCAACGTCAAACGATACCAGCAATGAGGATGGGTCAATAGTTCAATGAAGCCTAGTTCTACTTTGCCTGTTTCTTCACAAAAAAATAACGTAATATTTATCCCCACCCCCCAAAGTAATCATTATTATACTGCCAAACTTGTGATAGTACATGACGATGCTAAGAGATATTAGGATCAAACAAAGTTTGTTAAATTGTCGGATCAAAATTAATACCGAAAATCTTTTTTGTTACTCCCTGTTTTTCATGAGCTATTTAATGCTAAGACGTTCTCTCCTCAAGAATAAAAGAATAATAATACAAGCTTTATTTTTTTTCAATATGATGTGATAGTCGAGGATTCTTTTAGTCTCTAGTGCACTAACGGACTGTCTTTTGTGTACACATGCTTGTTGCTTAACCTTATCTAAAGTCACATTCATTGTTTTAATTTGTTTAGAACTACCTCTCTCTTCAATTTTTTTAACAATTTTTCAATTTTTTTAACAGGCTCATTGTTTCATTGAATCTATGAAATCATATTAAACGAAATCAAAAGAATTACCAAACGAACGCCTAATAAAGAAAACAGTTAATTAAATTATCTAAACCTTGATTGAAAATGGCTAATTACACGAATTAAATATACGAGGCATTATCAAGATAAACAAAAGAATTGTAATAAAATGAATTGAATTTTTTTATATATCATACTGGAAAGTTTTTATACTAATAAAATAAAATTGATAAAAAAATATGTTTTAATTGCATGAAATTATGCATCTGATACTGTTATAATAAGCCTAAAGTGTGTTTATGGCAAGACTAACATACATTATCCAATAAACTTGGGAGGGGTGAATCAATTGCCAACAATGGTATTTACTGATTACAGATAATATTATTCATTTTACATTACACGTCTTTACACTAACATAACCTTTATACTAAATTACTTATAGCTAAAATTGATCCAACGACCCATTTTTTTGTTCACTGGTTTGACCTTGTGTTTATATTTATTATGGATATGGGCGTTCTAAGGTCCAATCTATTGACCTGATTGTAGTTTATGGAGTTCTATAACATTTAATCATAATTAATGGCAACTTCTCGAGCAGAGTTATTCTTCCTTTGCCTATCTTGTATCTTTGCATGTCTGACACATATACTCCTCCGTCAATAATACAGAGTTTTCATTACAAACATTGTTATATTTTTTTATTAAATAGGATAGCGGGATTATTAAAAATCTCTGTACAAAGATTTATCCAAGGTTGTTGCCTGCAAGGATTATCTTTGCATCTCATTTTGGCTAACACATATATATATAATTAACTATTTCAAAATCAATCCATTTATAAAAACTTATCAACTCAATATTATTTTTTCAATTCCATATTAGTTAATCTTTTTTGATACGAATGTTGTACTATGTAACTTTTTGACATTAGACATGTTCAATTAAATATTAATGGGATATGACGAAAGTGATTATTTAAAAAGGTTTGATGTGTGCTTTTTAAGTTACTTTGTAGACAGTAAAACGTATGTATACTATAGCTGTGATCAAGATTTGCCTATTACATGAAAAAGGATGCCCATTGGAGGTTGGACCCGAAATAATAATCTAAAACCAAAATAACTTTTACATAGTCAGAGTTGATCTTATTTAGTTCAAGCCATCATATTATTTTCAATTTTTCAAAAGTAAAATTTAAGAAAGAGGTTTTGTAAGGATAGTTATTTCGCAAAATCATCTGTAAATACACAACTTTTATTCAGTATGTGAACTCTCAGCTCTAATATTTGCTTCAATACAAGGCCTTAATACATTGTAGGCCTAGACAATGTAGTCAGACTAGAGCTTGGTCCACTTCTACTTGATGAAAGCCACTTGAGACTTGACATGCTTATAAAAATTCGGATAATTTTCCAATCCCTAGGTACACTTAAAGTCCACAGCAGGTATAAAAATGTGCAAAATGTATCCTCAACTTTTTTTGTGCTACGGACCAATTTCATATTTTATATATTCATGATTCTTTTATTTTTTTCGTTTCCCTCATGGAATTCAAAACAGTCAAACAGATCAGTAGGAAATTTAGTAAGTAGACGTTTAAAATAGTCAATCACGATGTTTTTTGGTTAGTTTTTGGAGGGGCTTCCGAGGTCATTCAGAGGCTATTTTTGACCTCTAAAGATAGAAAAAATTGCTTAATTTATTTCTCTTTTTCTATATAAATATCTCTGTCTCTTTTTACATCCCTCTCTTTGTTTCTTTTCTTGTAACCTCATCCTTTGTTTATGTTCCCCTCTAATCAGCCTTGTAACCCTCTGTTATTCCCTCAAAACACAAACCAGTATAAGTTTTATCCATACTACCTAAGCATTAATTGTGTAATTGTCTTATTTTGAGTGAAGACTGTTGACACAGGGGATTGGGGAGAGTAAGGGGCAATACCCTTAAGTTTTTTTCTAGTTATGATTCTTAAGTTTATATTATTATTTATTAGAAAAAACCTTCCCGTTGTATCAAAACTTGTGGTAACATGAATAAATTACGAAAAATGTAAATCTTATAAAATTGAGGAGAGATAACTCAAAATATATTTGTTATATGTTTAAATACTATAGTTTGTCTTATTTGTTTTTTAATATGTTCTCCTTCACATGCAATAAGAGCCTCAAGATGCCAACGAAAAAATTGATAGCTTTTTACGATGAAAGCTCTTGAAATTGTACCTAAAAAGGAAACTTTTGGTGCAGTTATAGCTGTGAACTTCAGCAAAGCCTTTGATTCTGTCTTACACAGTCACATTTTGAAAGCAGATAAAAGACTTTTTCCAAAAGAATACTTTAATCCCATTATAGCTATTCTCTTCAATGGTACGTCAACTATCTCGATGGAGGATGGGGAAAGCGACCCATTACTTTAATAAAGAGTTGCCGTCAAGGTTGTCCATCAGCCCCCTATTATTCGTAGCTGCACTAACATATCTTGGAGATTCGACAATAAAGAAATTTAAGGGATTTGGAGTTGATTTTGGGACATCAAGACATAGAATTGATATGTATGCCAACGACGTCACATTAATATTAGAAGCTAAATCTGAGGCTCAATTAACTAAACGAATTGAAGTGATTATAAATTACTTCAAGAAGTATGAAATGAGGTTCGGTTTAAAAATCAAACATAAGAAACTGTTGTTATTCTATTGGTAAATGCAGCACAAGTAAGGATATAGAAATTGACAGCTGTTCAATTAAAGACACAGTGGAACTATTAGGAATTATATGGGATAAAAAAGGAACCTCTTATTCAAACTAGACATTCCTAACAAAGTTTATGAGTGTTCTTCAATTTACCAAGGGAGAAGTTTTCCGCACACCCGGTATACAAATGGTTTATACCGGGAACCAATTTTATAAATGATCACTTGGTGGAATTATTTCCATCTCTAGCGCCAGTGCATAGGATTGTTTAAAAAGGATCGGGTTATTTTCATCCACCTCCACCATTGATTTGGTGCGACAGAACTGTAAAAATAAGTTTTATTTTAAAAACTTAACAGAACCAAAACAATTAGAATGGTTAGCCTTATCAAGGTTTATGTATTATCTCCTATCACGATTTGAGCAACGACTCTATGTTGAACAGGGAGAAAAAAATTTATCTATTAAAGAGAGCCGCAGAAAATCGCATGATGCCCATTCCCTGGCATTTGAGAATATATTTGGCATTAAATTATAAGGAGGAAGCTTACAAAATCTGAGATAAGTTCTTAAAAATATTGGACCAGCCCGTATCGTGGAAGAAGAGAATCATGCGTTAAATTTCTAAAGTAAAAGATGGAAAGCAATTTACAGGGTAATTTCAAATATCTTCAGGGATGTACATTCTTCAATGCACCTTGCAAAGACTGTAGAAAATTGTTTAACACAGTTATTCCTGCTTTTGTGGACTCCCTTTCAGTAAATATCCTGAAAAAAATGATATAGCTTAACATAGCAGGAATAATTGTGTATCCAATGTTTAAATGTTGTGATTTTTGTCTCCATCATTCATTTTTTAGTCGTATATTTTTGATAAAATTTATTCATTTCTTTTCTACCAGATTATTTCATTAGTTTTATTGAAGATTGTTTTTAATTGTGATAAACTACTACAAAGTATTTTTATTATATTTTTAATCACCGAGCTAATTAATTGTGGTATTGACTTTTGTTTAGGGATTTAAAGTAACACTAAACTGTTTATTTATATATCTAACTTCTCCAAACGAATAAAGTCTTTATGTGAATATATATATATATATATATTTCAGCTGATAATAAAGAAATTAACAAAAATTTAAACTTTCTTTACAAGTCAGTAGTTGAGATCCTCTAGAATAGACCATTGCTTTGAACAAATATTAGTCATGTGTTCTTCATTTCGCCCTTTGGAATAAAGCTATGTATTAATTAGTTGTTCAAGATATAAAATGAGTATTCTTTCCAAACATTACTACCCATCTCATTAGCATTTTTTTGTAATTAAATATATTTTTGTTCCAACTAAGTTGTTATAATACGTAGCATCATGCTTTTTTAACGAAAATTAACAAACTAAAAGATGAAAGGAATTTCTTTAAAGTAATTTTCTTTTCTTTTTTCACACTATTCTAAATAACTATTTTTTTTTCTTTTCTGATCAGGTATTGAATTTTAAGTATGTTTCTCATGCATGTAAGTATTGCATACTTATATGAGTAAATAACTCGGCACATTGGAATTTCTTTAACGTTGGAATTCTAACATGTTTCTGAGTTCCCCTCAGCCCTTTAACAAGTTAAACAATACATCACGGATTCCAATATAATTAATCAATTAGCCACCAAAGAAACCAGAGTCGGTCTGTTCTCTGTATGTACAAAGTGGACAGGTAAAAAAATGCAAACTACTTTAGACTGAAATAGTTTTGTATTCATAGAGATGTAAAAGCAACTAGTAATGTTAATAGGTCGGTTTCTAGCAAAAATATACACAATTACTCTTTTCTGTAGGTTTGCCATATTAAAATTATGGCTTCACCAGTTATATTTTGCGAATACATTTATCACAAAAAATATTGTCGAAATAAGTTAAATATGAAAACATTTGCTTAGTGTTTAACGACTAATAAAGCACCCGGTATAAATGTGATTTTAGTATCAAATAACGATTTAAAATTAGGGAGGTTTGGAAAGTCTAAGTAGTACAGGGTGGTCTAGATCAATTGGGAAATATTTAAAACCTTATTATAACAAACTAACTAGAGGGGATAAAACCACAGTTTTTTACTATTTGAAAGATACATTTTAAGACATTAAATTATTTATAATGAAATCTGCCTTTCTTGATAACCTCGTCCACACGGTGTTGGAAGCTTTGGCAGATCTGGATGACCTCGTGCAGATCCAGCATTACCATTGTACGAGTAATGGACTTCTTTAGGGTGTCCTCAGAAAAATGATTCTTTGTACATGCCAGATTATCAACCATCCCCCCAGAGATAGACATCGGATAGGTTTAGGTCCCGGCCATTTCGTGGCCAAGACTTACTGCAATTTATTGGCCTTGCGGGCCAGTGCACTGTCTTGTTCGAAGGATAAATTTCTTCCTTAGGCTACTCCGTCCATCCAGAGAATGTAAATTAAAAGTGAAAAACTCAAACTAGTACAATAACATAGCTGCATCTGCAAGAGGTCGTGCGGATCAACCAAAGCTTCCGGTGCTATGTGTGAATCCGTTACTGATACAGTATGTGTCATCAGTACATATGAAGATCATTTATCTACAAAGTTAATATTTGTCAATTGATTGCCCTGTATTTTAGTTCTTTTTCTTGCAAAATAAGAAGTCTGATTAGAAGTTTGTCACATAGTAGATACAATGGTTAATTCACATAAAGTTCAATCGTTGGAAAATTACTCAACTGGTGGAATAGTTATTGAAACTTTTTTTTTTTTACTCTATTAATGAATGCTGCACAATTTTCAAATTATGATTTTAAACTTAAGTAAAATAAAGCTTTTATTGGGAAAAAGAGTTTAAAACAAAAACTATGGTTTTAATTTTAATCAAACCAAGGTAAAATCTAATTACAATTCATTGATTTTTTAGTAATAACCTTCAACTGTACCAATAAATATATATTTGTATGTCGTTTTTTTGTATTCTTTAAGACACATTTTATCTCCATCTATAAGGCAATTTTATTCATCAATCATTGTCAAATATATAAATTGTCCTTTTCAATATCCCTTTTATCTCCTGCCATCTCCATATTTATCGTTTCTTTGTAGTTTAAATCCATATACATAATATCTTTAATCATGTTTTCAATCACTTTGTACCATATATATATACAGAGTGCAAGAGGTAATTTTTCAATCAGTTTTATTTTTTCATTTTCTAAGATATAAAAAAGAATATATTCAGTTGACAAGTTAATTTTTTAAATTGTAGACTTTTTTGATCAGAAAAAAATGAGTGGACAGCAAGGGAAAAGAAAATGGCTATCTGATCTACTGATCGCTGACATTTTCTCACGTAGGAGGTACTTTGTTTTAAGCCAGATCATCCAAAGGGGGTTAAAGGGACTTTCGGAACAAAGTATGCAGTTGTTCAAGTCATATGTAAGAACTTCATAGTGTGTTATGAAAAGAAATGGACGCACCTTTCTTTAATCCTAGTTGAAAGATTTAATACACTGTTTTAAGACGACTGTCTTGCCAAGGTTGAAGTAAAATGACCATAGAGAAAAATATGCATGGACTCTGAATTTTGATCCGACTCTTAGACATATCTGAATTCCCAAAAATTAATTTGAAAACGTAGTCTCTATTTTAGGCAAGTAGAATAAGGAGTTTTTTTTTTAAATTTTGGGGTGTATATTATCAGATTCACTAACAGAGGGTTATTATCTATTACCGTCATTTGAACGAAATGAAGTACAGCATCATCAAGCATTAGAAACAGAAGTTTCAAGAATAAAATCCAGACGATCTTCTCTAGGTTTTGTTCTCGTGTCGAGAATGTGGTTAATTCCAAAAGTATGTCATATTACCGATTGGTCCTTTAAAACTTGAACACTTTGAATTTTAAACTTCAACGAGGTATTAGTTATTAATTAACCATAAAATTTTAACAAAAGTAATAACATAAATAGATGTGCGTCTGAGCTCACTTTATCATTAATTAAGTTGTCTTTAATGGGATTCAGACGGCGGTAAATGGTTTGCCACTCGCTGCGGATGTAGTCGTCTGTCATTGCGTCCAAGTGCTGACTAACAGTGGCTTTGAGGGCCTCAGTGGTTGGATAACAGATATTGCAGTACTTCCCTTCAACAAGCATTCAAAAGTTGTAATCGAGGGGTTAGAATCAGGACTGTAGGGGGACAAAAATTGTCAAAAAAGAGCTTAACAGACTAATTTAAAAGAGTTTTGAAAAGTTTGGTTACTTTAATAATTGGTGTCATAAGTGGCCTTTCCATTATCACAACACTCTTTCCACCCACTTTTTAAATAGCTCTCTGTACAGCCTGGTGTGAAATCCCTAAATTTCTTGCATGGGCCCTCATGGATTTGAGGGACGTGGCTTAGCTATTTTCTCCGGATGTTCGGCCTATTTGACCGAGCCCTTCTCTTTTTACAACATAGACGGTTGTCCTGCTGGAGACGCCCAACTGTTTGAATACTTCTGTTGGAGTTTTTCCCAGTGTTAAGGAATGCGCAAATAGAAGTTCGTCGATCACGTTCAAGTGTCATTTCTCGACTTATACGTAAATTCAGGTTTATTTTGTTTTTTATGTAATTGTTTATGGTTTAATATATCTAAATATTATTTAATTTGAATGACTCAACCTTCATTAATCAATAAATTAGTAAGTGTTGACATTTCAATGGGTCTCCCGGTAAGTGACACTAGTCCTTACACAATATGATCCATGTTGTGTTCCTTTCAAGTCAAATAATTATTGATGGTGTAGTTCCCCTCTCAAATATTTTTTATCACAATAATTATTTTGAGGCACTTAATACAAAAATGTTTATCTCGATTTAATGGACACACGTCGTCGTCAGTTATGGTGGTCCTTTGTGACTCATATAAAAAGATGGTTGACTTCTAAACAATAAATAATTATCATTTAATTTGTATATACTGACAAATAATCCTGTTACAATAAGATTTTTTTTTTTTTCAAAAAGGTACAAAAGATATCCTACTCTGATCAGAAAAATTATCCTTCAAGGAAAAACATATTAAAAGTAAAAACGTATTATTTAATGACATTAAATTATAGGAAAATGAAGTATATAGGTAATATGTTAATTGGTTTTTAATGATTGTAAAAGGATATGAAAAATAATCTAATCCTTCATTTTAGATTTTTTCCAAACTGAAGGAACAAAATAATTGGTGGCTTAATTGGTATTCAAATTATATAAGGGGACATAAAATTACCAGAATGTAATATTTAAACCTTCAAATCATTAAATATTCATAATCTTTAATAATTCAAAAACCTTGTTGGAATATTTTTGATTATTTCTTTCCATTATTGTTTACCTCCTTGGCAATCAAAACCGTGCTTACATGAAGGTCATACTTTTATTGTTTTACCCATAGTTTCAACAATTGGCCTTCCAGAGCGTGGTGTATCTTTGATATCAAAATAAGCTAAGTGGAATAGACTGAACCAAAATTGTGTGTGTGTATCAGGACTATAAACACTATTCACTAGCATGGCTTGTGTTTTCCCCTTTATTGGAGAAAAACTTTAAATATGACGTATTGTCTCTTTGTTTGTGTCCATCTTTAACATGCACTTAAACAATACTGAGTTTAATTATCACAAAACTGTATAAAAATATTGTTTTTCATATAATCTTATCTTTCTAACAATATTCAGAGTATACAGATTCCACTGAAACATCGTGAGATACACATTACTGAATTTATCAATTAGAAAAACAATATATTTCTTTTTCCTACACCCATTATATTTCAGCTTCACAATCTAGTGACTCCCACCACCTAATTATTGAAGATTCACTGTTGGTTCTTGCCCAGATTGGATAAGCCAGATCATATTACAGTGTTCTCAAATTTTGAACCTGCATGACAATAAAAGATCTTATGTCAATTTACAACATAAAACCATAAAAAAGTATTTTTAGCGAGAAAAATGCATTATCCTACACGAAATGATATTGTAAACTACCATTGCAAGAGATCATATGATTGACTTTTTTTAATTATCATTTGTTTTTCTTGAAACAAAAGTTTACTTAGCAAGAAACACTTTCGAAATGTATTTGAATCAATGTTTTCAAAGCCTTTGTAGAGTTTTTCTTATTCCGAGTCCGTATGGCAAAATTGTACTACACAAGTTATTTTTTAAGAAGTCCGAGTCGAAACCAAATGGGTTCGGACTTGAGTTTGAAAATACCGTGTACAATATTTGGAACTCCATTTGGCTCCAAGTCAAGTTTTTGAGTGCATTTTTCATTGCCTTCAAAGAATTAATCAGAAACAATTTGTTAAAAAAAAAGGTTGAGTATATTTTATTTAAGTTTAAGGATATTCCATTTTTGCAAAACATAATAAGGTTTTGCTATTTTTATGTCAATAGTTCATATATATTCAAAATGGTAGATTATAATATAGTATCTAGAATCAGATGGGCCTAAAAACATTGATCTCAGTTAATCAAGGCTTAATTATAATGTATACAAAAAAAGAAGAAGAAATGTGATTTTCGAACGGGAAGATATAAATATCAAATTAATTCACGGCGTAAAGGGTTATATTGTTATATATAATAGCTGTAAAAGGACTTATAAATGAAAGTTAATTTATGATGAACAGCTGTCTGACTATGTAACCAAAAGTGGTTCATTATTTGTTTTCTTATTTTATAGATTGAATGAAAAGTACCTAAAATGGGTACAACCATACAAAAACTATCTATTTGATTATCTTTTTTTTAGCAATTTATGAGGTGTTTGAGATTTGCCAATTAAAAAAATAACATCATATCATGAATTTATGTAACGTCAATAAATATATCTAATAATAAGCTAACTTATAGTAATACTGTTACCAATTTATGTTTATAGAATTAGAATCTCATAAACAATTTAAATAACTCACTAAATATCGCTTATATTACAATATTTATTAATATTGTTTTATGTATGCAATATTTTCCTATTACAATTGTGTATAATGTATTTGCTTGGAGATATTTATATTGAAGTTTTCCTGTATTAAACCAGACTGGAATATTAATTTACCGCGGTACAAAAAAAATTTAAAAAAATAATTGCGTTTCAGCTTTTTGGTTAATATGTCTCCATTTTTTCTAAATATTATACTTGTTTCAAAGTGTTGCTAATCAACACTTTGTTCCAAATCAATCAAACATTTTATAGCACATTTATTAATATTGTGTCCGAAAAAAAGCACATCATTAATGCATATACTCTCAACGACGCCCCTGATCTGGTTCTTGGAGGTTTAAAGGCTCCTAGCAGCCATATACCGTAACTTTTTCAAGGCCGACATGATTCCCCGGGTTCAAGCTAATTTCTCTGATGGCAACATTGCCTTTCAAGAAGGCTCCCACTCACACTGCATAAATTACTCAGACTTTCTTAGCTAACCACATTGCTTTCTAAGACAGGAGCATTCGACTTTTCTTTCTGGCCACACATCAAGAGCAGGGCCAGCAGCATCCGTCAGCCAAACGTGTAGACCTTGAAGGCTTCTATAAAGGAAAAATAGGCTTTCATTAACCCGAACCTCATTTGCAATAATTGCAACTCTTTTCGCAAGAGACTTGTCACCATCTGTGAAGCCAATACGAACCAAATAAAATAAATTAATTTGACATTGGCTATGTATCAGAAAATGATTATAAAGATTTTGTTAAATGCGCATATAATTGAAGAGGATAAACAATTTCGTTTTTCTTTCCAAGTGTGTAAGTTTCAAGTTTCCACCCAGTATAATCAAAAGTTGTATATCTCTTTTTGAGATTTTAATCGTTGAAAAATTAACTTTTCGAATAATAACACTATTTACAATGTGTATAGGGCAATAAACATACTCACCCAACAAAAGTTCAAGGTTGAAATATAACGCTATGATACCTTTATACAACCAGACAGGACAAACATGTCATAGAAGCTGAACAATGGAATTAAGAAAATCCGGATTAACACAATTTTTTATTAATACATTGTTAGAATGGTTCTAGATTCATCTCTAAGGTAAATGGAAAGTTAATGTCTTTACTAATGTTGTGCAACAGCACAAAAATAAGCTGGAATTACTTTGAAGAAAATGATAAATTTCCCATTTATATTTTTTCTTTGAAGCTGCATAAAGCTTAATATTTCATAATTCCATTTCAGTCAATTATGAACGAAATATTTAAATTTCCGGGATAAGTTGAAACAACCCATTATGATAACTATAATTTATAATATTTATTTGATTTATGAGACTATATTTGACCCCGATATTGCCTTTTTTATAAAAATAATAAGTCCATATATATCCTAAATTATGTAAAATAAGTTTTGTAGGCTTTCATTGTAATTTGCTGTTTACCAAAACAGTTTTTATACTCTCATTTCCAGTCAAGTCTCAAGTTGTTTCTTACATGTCAAAATCTTTGACTATTTTTCTCGAATTCAGTTCAAGTTCTCAGAAATGACCATTGTGAATAATCAATGGAGGTTGAATGATTTAAATTAGTTATATTTTGATATAATAAAAACCTACAAAATTAGTTATAAAACAATAAAACCTGAGCTCTCTAGCTTACGTACAAGTCGAAGAAATGACCCTTGAACGCGATCAACAAATTTCCATTCACCCACTCCTTGACGCAGGGCGTCTCTAGGACTGCTGTTTACGTCGTCAGCAAGTCTGAAACGTTGGAAAGAAAGAAGGACTCTTTAAAAAAGGCCAAACTGGACCTTTAAGAGTTGAACAAAAAAGCAAAAGTCAATTCTCCCTTGTCCATAAGGGCCCATGCAAGATATCTCAGGATTTCATATCAGACATTCAAGAAATCTATCAAAAAGGTGAGTGGAAAGAGCCTTGTGAGGGTGGAGAGAAACCTGTCTTCTCCGTTGCAAGCCTCTTTAGAATGAGTCTTTTGAGTTCTTTTGAACTCTTTTTTGGAACGTTTGGCTGCCTAGAGCCCTGGTGGAAATCCCCATCGTCTACACCTTTTGTGTATATGTCGAGGGGTAGGCTTGCTAAGGGCAGATACATAAATGGTTCAGAGAACTCAGACATAAACCTACTTATAGGTACTTAATTTTGTTAATAATCTATGTTCTATTTATAAATTATATCTTGTTGAAATTTAAACTTTAAGTGTTTAGATTTTAATGGACCCCGCGGTAAAAATTCTTTAGGTCCAGTGAAAAAATTAAAATGACTTATGAGTCTGTGTCAAGTCTCAAGTCTTTCATTAAATATTCAATTTGTATTGCAAATCCTCAAGCTATGGACTCATTCAAAGTCCAGTTACAAGTCATGCGATCAAATACTCACTTCTGTTAATCATAATGTCCTATTAAGAGAAATATATTTTTTTAAATAAGAATATAAAAGTAATCCAGAATCTATTTTTCTAGGGAAATAATTCTAGCTTATTTTTAAGTTGACAGACCACAGATGTCATATCTAATGTATTAGCTGAAAGAGGGATTTTTTTTAAAATAGTAAATTATATCAACGACCTTTTGATCTCGACATTCTAACGAACATATACATATATATTTATCAAAAAGAAAAACGATTCTTTTGATGTAGTGTTAGATCAAGTTGATTTACATTTAAATATAACACGTTGATTCAATTTTTTACAATAAACACAACGGTAGGCCCAAAAAGGCAAGTGTATGCTTCACAATCATGCTGAAAGTATGATATTTCATTCTATATATGAGTTGAAGTAATTTGTTTTAATAGAAATAAACAGAGTAAAGGCCCAAAATTTGTATTAACATTTCATTATGGTTTTATTCCTGTAATTTATAATGACAAGGCTTCAATAAACAATGAAACGAGAAATAAAATAAAATATTGTTTTCATTCCATGTGTTAAAGTGTAGAAATATCGGAGCAACAAGAAAGAAAAGGGAACGTGTGTCATTTACCAGTTAGTCACTTGTAATCTGAACACTTATTTATTCAATAATTAATGAAAGTTGAGTTATTGAAATTAATTCATATTTCGATTTATTGAATCATTAAAAATTAGTTTCTAGACAAAAAAACCCTGAGCTCTCTAGTTTACCGAAAATTCAAAAAAATGACACATGAACGTGATCGACGAATTTCCGTTCGTGCAAACCAAGTAATTGGGTTCTCAAGGACAACTGTCTACAATGTCAGCAAGTCCAAAACGTGGGAAAGGAAGAAGGCCCCTCTCAAAGAGGCCAAACTGAACCCAAATGAGTTAACAAAATATCCCAGACCAATCTCTTCAAGTCCAAGGGGCCTATGCAAGAGATCTCGGTGTTGCAAGCCATAACTCTACAGAGAGTTATCAAAAAAGTGGATGGAAAGAGCCTTGTGAGGGTGGAGAGACAAGTTTTTCCACCATCAATGGAAGAAAACCTATCTATTTTGTTGCAAGACTCTTTCGATTTCTTTTAAACTCTTTTTTAACACTTTTGAACCATCTAAAGGCCTGATCCCAATCTCTTCGACTACAACTTTGGGGTGTAGATCGAGGGGAGTACCTATATTATCTGTCATCCAAACACAGAGGTCCTCAATATAACTGTCATCCCGCACTTGGCTCCATGACAGAAGACTACATCTGCAGCGAGTTTCCAGCCTCCCGCCGCCGCCACCTGGAAGCCGTCTTGCTACTAAGTGGGGCAAAATTAATGATAAGAAAGAAATCTATGAAAAAATAAATATTTCCGACACTCAAATAAACTTTTCTTCGCTTTTTGCTAAATAGCTGGCCTTAATTATATTTAAAAATATTCGAAAAGAAAAGATAAGTTATTTTCTTATGGTTTATTGCACACCATTTTTATAAGTAAATTCGTGTAAAATATCAATAGAATCGAGAGCGAAAAACGAGTATATATAATAATTGTCAAATATTGTTATTGTCGTTCAAAAATTGGGAAGGAGAAATTGTACCTACTCCTCTCCTGTAGTTTTTATGTTAGTGTATCTTTGATTTGTATTCTAGGTACATTTCTTAGAAGTACCGCTGGAACTATAAGAAACATTGAAAATTGCAGGATGACAGGTGTTCAACCTTTTTTTGTTTATAAAACCACCTGATGGATTTATTGCAAATTTGTTCATTTTAAGTAGTAAAAGCATCAACTTTGAGTCTGCTCTGAAGTTTCCTTCAAATTATGTTGCAATTTATGACGTTAATGAACACATTCTTCATGGTGAGGAATAAGTTCGGGAAGATAGGTTTCAGCTTATAAATTTATTTATTAGCATAAAATTTTGTTAAGTGATTAGATGGTTCGATTAAAAAATAGATAAAAAACTTTTGTTCGAAATAAAAATAGCTTCCCATTGTCCAAATTATGCGGTGGCAACGAAAAAACCCTTAGACAGAGGCAGCACAGACAGTTTCTTCGGAGATATTGACCCATTCCTTGATAAAAGCACGTTTTAGAGTGACTTTGGTTGTGGAATATTTTATAGCCAATATAAGTACTATTGAGTCATTTGAGTCTAAATGATTTATATATAGATTTAATTTATAACTCTAGGTCTTTATTAATAGTATGTAGTAAATAATTGTGCCAAGTATAAAGAAAATATTTGGAATAGAAAATATTTAACAAGATGAAAAAAGGAATGAAATTGATCAAACGTTATAGGACTGAAATCATCGATAAGTTTCTGAGCATAATTGAGGCACTCGTAACCGAGGAAAAACAGTACATTCAACCTGTTACTTCTACAGTGCTACTAACTAAACTTTATAGATGTCTAGGAATTGTGATTATACAGTACGTTTGAAATCTGTGAAGTAATCTGTTTAATATATTTTATTTTTAGTTTCATAAATTAGTAATCTGTTTAATATATTTTATTTTTAGTTTCATAAATTAATAGACCTTATGACCTTTTATTTATAATCACTTAGAAAATGAACTTTATAAAAAGTCAATGTAGGCCCTTGATTATTAATAGTTTTTGCTTAGATGAACAAAAAGAGTTTTTGCACCTGAGTTTTTGCAAATTTATAAAATTCGTAGTCCAACTCAACCATAAAGGGCGCCGACTTCTACTCTGCAACCCTGATTAAAATAGCCAAATAAATAACCGGGAGTCTCCGAATCTCAATATAGTTATATTACCTTCCCGAGTTTTAGGTATGTATATCTTTCCATTTGATGAGGGGGTACAGTGATAATGACATATACATATGTGGACTAAAGTACTCACAAAAATAAGGAGATCATTTACTTGGAAGCACTTATCATAGGGGGATATATCCATATGTACATAGGTAAACTTATATTATGTAAATCTTTTTATAAGGTAAGCTGTTTTTATAATGCGATATATTATGTTTGTATACCTTCTCGAAGAGAAGAGAATGCCCAATCCTGCCTTTTTCTTTATATAAAGAAAAAAAGAATAGATATTAAACTCCCCCTCAAATTTCTTCCATACATATAACATAACATAAACAGACGCAGACACTCAAAATAATAAGTTTAACTTCTTAAACAACGGTGTTAAAGACTTTAAGTATTGAACCAATGAAGGTGTTTTTTTTCATTGTGATCCTCGTTATTTTGGTATTATTTGCATGTATAATATATATTTTTTTACAGTGAGTGATAAAAAAATGTGATTATGGATGAGGGAGTCCATCGAAATGCCCTTATAGTCCTTAGGAAGGACTATACATATCTTTGAAATAACGTTTTAGGTGAGAAGTATATTATTTTTTTAAAGATAGTATTGTATATAATCTCAATATTGCCCTTGGTTTTGGCTCGTGCTTAACCCCTCAAAGTCATCATCAGTTTGTTATCCCTTCATATACATTTTTTTTGACAGTTGTCTTATTTCTACATATCTTTTTCCCCTGATAAGTGTTTCCTTACGTGAATAAGTTCAACTTTACTAAGCTGTTTTTAAGCTCTAAACATTTTCCTACTATGAAATGAAGTATAATTTCATAGTTGGCAAGAAGTAGCTGGCTATTAACCAGGATTGTGACGGTACACAATACGTTATCTCAATTAAATAAACATTCAATAGTTTGTAATTGTCAGCTGTTGATTTTTTTCCTTCTTCTCTCTTTATCAGTGTTTTGTATACTTTTTGGTTGATTAAAATTAGTTCTTGTGAAGTGTGTTACCATTCCCAACGGTTATGTATTAAACCTTAATTCCATAGTGGGAAAGAATTGGCTAAGTACCATTTTTTATATTTCTTTTTAGAGGATTGGTTTACAGATACAATAAAGACAAATATGTGTAGATTGTACGGTATCAAATTGTTGTTCCTCAAATACGTCCATCACGTTAGGGTGCTGTAGTCCGTATAGTAAAATATCAGTACAATTTGGAATATTATTTTCAACAGCTCGATATTCTGACGGAAAATAGATCGTTGTTGTAAACTGTAAATGTAAATAAATTTATGTTTTTTACCGAAAGATGTGAGACATTATTAGTCAAGGACTTTTAATTTTTAATTAATAAATTAATGACCCCATGATATTTTGAGAAATTTAATTGAAGAAGAAAAATAATTAAAACAAAATTTTGTTTTTTTTAAGAGCTCGAATTACAAAATCAAATTTGAATATATACTATACTGTTAATTGTTGGTGCCAAACTGTTGTTCTTACCATTCCAGCTCAGCTGCCAATCCAATTTAGGTCTTTGTTACTCCATAGAGATGAAACTTATATTTACTGTTTCATTCTAGAGTTTTTTCTAGACTGATTTGAAACTTTATTTCATTCGTTTCACCGTGCTGAAATCTAATCATTCTCAAATCGTGAATTGACTTTTCGGTCTTATTTTTATGTACCTAGATACTTCACAGTCCATTTATACAAGTTATACAGAAGATATAAAACACTTAAAACTTTGTGTGACGTCATTGTACCAATGTTCACAATAGGTATACACAAATAACGACATCAACAACTCAACTATACATCGATATCAATAGAATATTAATTGAGACTCATATACGTTGCGTGACCATTATTTATCAGCCAACACTATGTAAAAAATAATAATTCTAATATACTAATCATGGGATTTTAATAGAAGCTAATGCCAAATACTAAACTATCATTTTTATTTTTATTCAATATAATCGCCTTTGGCGTCTATAACGGCCTCGTGTCGACCTCAAAAATTGGAAAATGTATATTTAACAGTCACTTTTGGTATAACTCCAGAAATTCTCCGGGATCTTACACATAAGCAAAACAAAAAGATATGTTGGTTTGTCGCTCAATTGGAAACCGTACAAAATCCAGTGATCTTACCAAGTCAACATTTTCTTTGCAATGTGTGCATCGTCTTGTTGCCTGACAAATCACTTCCCGGCTGAAACAGAACTATATAAACAAAGGACCTATCCACGCTTAAAAAGTTTGAAATCTCAACATTTTCTCGTCCAGCACAAAAAGGATACTCTAACTTTCCACGATTGTGGAATAAATACTTCACTGATCTATTGCACTTTTTTTAACTTACGACAAACACTTACATTTATATACCAAAACAACAAACAACGCTCTACCTGCCAAGTCCGCTCCCTGTATATATAAATTTTTAGTGAGAATGATATAAACAAATTATTTTTTTTTTTGGAACCTGTCTAGTTCAAACTTTCTTTAGAACCGAATCAGTAGGGTCTAAGATGTAAATTTCAAAATTCAATATCTGTGCTGACTATTAGCAGATGGTAAATCATTATTTCCTTTCAATTTTTGCTTATAAGACAAAAAAAAAGTAGATTATTTTAATTTATTTGTTTGAAATTAATCTATAAATTATGACTAAAATTATAACTAAAATGTGATGTAAGTATAAAAATTTTAAAGTTTCTAAAATTTATAAAACAATCGCATATTACATTGTATTCAATTTGTTTTTAAAGGTAACACTATTTTTTGATTGTGATGTGAATACAAATGTCACACCTAGTAAATGAAAAAGCACTTTTAGTTATTTTTTTACTAATCTGTTACTAAATGAAATAAAAAACCATAGAAAAAATTTACATATTTTTGCTTAAAATTATTTCACTAAATTTGCTATTAACGTAATGCCTCTGTTTATATTAAATATCATATTAATATCGTTAATCTATTTTTTTTAAGCATGATATATTAATTTTTATTATATTTGTATATAATTGGAATTCTCAATTCTAGTTATAAATGTAATTTGATGTGGTACAAAATTACTTAGTTATAGACAATTGTAATACAAAACCTATGTTAAAGAAGACGTATTAATGATCTATTTGTCAAATATGTCATATAAAGAGTAGGGTTATTTATTTATTATTTTGTGCAAAAAGTCGCTATAATTAAGCAAATTACAACTATATATTCAAGAAGTTGTAATATCCAGTGTTAATTTACTTTTCATTAATATTTCTTTAAAAAAAATAATTTTTCTAATGATTCCATCCATTTTGCTCTCAAAAATTTTAATTAAAATACTTGAATGAATATAAGACATCAATAAATACTTCATTTTAATATAATCTAGAGAAATCTAGATGGAAGATTTTAACAAGATATACTTAATTTATTATTCTTAAAGTAAACATTATAATTTATTTTTTTGTAAAAATATAGCGAAACTATTTAAAAATTTATGCAAACATTGGGGCATCAAATGAATATTGAGTACCCCTCAGTTTTTGATGAATCTACATTTAATATATAACATGATAACTGGAAAAAAATATTGTTCTTTCTTTTTCCTATAGCACTTTTATTCGAGTGCTAGGGAGTTTCTTAAATACAAAAATAATACGATTTTTGTCAGTGCCAAAAGGTATATTCATGTGGCATGAACTGTAATATTATTTGTGAAAAATATATTTAATATTTTCCTCATATGAGCTGATAAGATATTACTTTTAGTATACATTGTACATAACTCTTTTTTGGCCAGAGATAACAAATGTTGTTATTGCATTTTTGAGGTTTAACGGGTATATGATCTACCATTTGATAAGGAACTGTAGTTTTTATAAAGTCCAAAAGAAATATAAACTTTAGTTTGTATAAGAGTTAATTATCTCCTAGGAAAATATTAAAATTATGGGATTCATTTAGTAAATACATGAAATTTGACTATTTTTGTTTATATTTGAAGAAGTAATAATAAACTTTATGCAAGTTCTACCTATTCATTCTTAATTATTATTTTTTTAATTTTTATCATCATAACTTAAGATAGGTGGTGCTTTTTTTTTGAAGAAACTGAAGGTTTTTTGTTCGTTTAATTAATTATAACTTTTTCACCATGAAATATACCTTTTTATAAAGGTAACGTCAACTAACATATACATAAATGCAGCACATATTTTGATCCGTAGACATCTATTTACCAACAAAAAGTACTCAATGATGCCAAAGGTAAAATATTCAAAAAATAGAATTTCCTTCTTTTTTTTTTCGTGTAAAACAAAAACAACTCTTTCCTACAAAAATTACCCTTTTTATGTCACTCCTTCATAACTTGACCACTTAAGGGTGAAGTATTTAAATGCACACATCTATTAATAGCTTTATTTGCCAAAAACAAAAAAGTAGTTAATTAATAATATATTGATAATATTAAGCAAGTTAATTATTGACAACATAGTCACTACGCACAAAAAGGGTTATAAAGTAGATTACAAAAATATTTCCATTGAATGGAAATTTCCTTTCTATTTTTTTTGTTGCTAGCCTGGCATGTGTCTAATAATCATTAGTGTTTCGAGCATTTATTGGTCAAACTTAAATTAAATATTGTTTACTAATAAATATCTCTACTATTATGAAACAAAAAAATAGTTCCAAATAATGACGTAATTGTCTAATTACTAGAGGTGGACAATTTACCACAAGAATAGTAGCTTGGCTTTAACTTGAATCCATATTTTGAGGACTTGCAACTTGAATTTGACTCAAAAGATAGTTTATACTGAGTTCTAAAAATGCCTTTAATGTGTGTACTTTATTTTTTTCATTATTTTAGATTTTAGAACAGTACAACTATTTTTCAACATAATTATAATATTGTGGGGTCCATAGAAATCTGAACACTTAGTAATTTAATAATAAATAAAGGTTAAGCGATTGATGAATTTCCATTTGCGTACTCCAAGAAGTTGGGAGACTCCAGGTCCTTCGTTTACATCGGCAGCAAGTCCGAAACGTTGAAGAAGAAAAAGGGATCTATCAAAAAGGTCGTACTGGACCTGTAGGAAATAAATAAAATATCCCAGGACTATCCCCTCAAGTCCATCATCATACTGCTAGAAATCTCGAGCTTTCATACCAGACTGTCCAAAGAGTTATCAAAAAAGTGGGTGGAAAGAGTTTTCTGAAATTGGAAGGCCTCTTTTAATACCAGCGATAAAAGATATCTGCTCTGTTCTAAGAATCTTTTAAGACTTTTTTAGAGACTTTTAGTGCCCTACAGCCCTGGTGCCCACCCCTCGACTACACGTTCTGTGTGTATGTTGAAGGGCAGGCCTGCAGTGTCCTTCATCCAAACACCGATGCTCTTAAAGCTACTGCCAGTCAGCACTGGGGAGCCAATACAGAGGAGTTTATCTGCAGGGGAAGCAATGCCTTCCGCCACTGCTTGTAACCCATAGTTGCCGCTAAGGGTGGCTACATTAAAATTAATTAGAAGTAAGATTAATAATACTTATGTAAAAGTGCTTTAATGATGTTGTGTCTATTTTTGAACTCAATATATTTCCATTTTTAGGTTGAAAAGTGATAAAAAACGGCACTCCTCTTTAGACCCTTATAACTTATTCATAATACATAGTAATGAAAAATATAATAGTTTATATTATAGATAAATATTTAGTATATAATTTTAAAAAAACATGGATCTTCAAGAACAAGATACATAATGAATAAAAACTCTTTTAAATAAGTTTTATTTATGCTAATTTGTATTTGGGGGTTGTCTAAGTGTAAAAAATGACTTTGAACAACATGAGTCTAAATAATATAATCCCAGATATTTCAAAATTTAAACAACTTTGAGAAAAACAGAGATCATTTTTAGATTCTGTGCTCAAAGAAAATTCATTTTTTGACTTGAATTTATTTGTACAAAATGAGTGTTCGGTGTAGTTAGTTAAGGAAGACATGATATAATCAAAATATATTTTGGGGAAAAAACATTTTTGTTTGATTTTGTGTTGACATATTACATGTATACTTTAATGTCTTATTATGAAAATAAATATATTTTGTCAGATTTCACAGAATATCTATAGGCTTAATATCAAAATATTTTTGGTCCAATAAGTTTGCAAATGATTTGACGTACCCGTATATTTGAATGTATTTGTTTTGTCTCCATTTGGCTTCGTTTGACAAAATATTCATATTCTAAGTTTATATTATTTCATATATATAAATATTTCCATTCTTACTCGGACAATGTATCGCTTTGAAGATAGATAGATATTTGGCAATGAGAATATTCAAATGAATTGATACCATTTGGCAGCATTTTATTGATAAAAAGGTTGTCTCTTGAGAAAAAAAGTTTATTTAAAATACCAAATATATGAGTTATAAAGTACAAATTTATCAAGTTATTAGAAGTGTTAGCAAGGGGACAGTTTAAAATAACAGCAATTTATACAACAGACATATAAATAAAAAATAATTAATAAATATTGCATTTAAATTTAATAATTCATACATATATTTAGGATTAAACTAATGAACCTACTGCCTAGAACAGGTGAAAATGCAATTTGTGAAATCCGCTTGTACAAGTAACAACTCGTATAAAATCACAACTTGTACACTAAATATAACACATATCCAGTAACATATCAAGCCTTAAAGCTATAAGTATACTCATATAATTACACCCTTTGAAATTAATTTCGACAAGTCATGACTTGTTACATCAATGATTTATCCAATGCATGAGGCTTACAATTTATTTATTGGGCACTTATTAATCAAACTCTTATTTAATAATATTGTTTCTAAGGAAAAAGAGTTCAAAACGTTACGTAAGTCATCAATTCCAGAGGAAATCAATGTACCATTTATATATAATACATATAAATATATAATTGGCTATCAAAGGATATGTCGACCTTATCAATCACATTTATATATAAAAAAATATATTCACTGAAAAGAACATTAATCACAAGATCAATCATGCCTCACTTATTTCCAAACAAATAAAGACTCATGTAATTTCAATTTAATAATGACTACACAATTTGATTAAATACTCTATTTACTTAACTGCATATATGCAAATAATACGTGTAGTTTGCATGTGCTTTGATTATATAAATGATTTATACGATTAATTAATCAGATACATATATAAATATACAATAGTCCTATTTATTAGCCAAGTAATATAGTGGTAATGGAGTATTGACGCTTTTAAAAGATTACGATAGTAAACTCATATTGAAATCAGAACATGTAGATCCACTATTTCATCAGAAAAATAGCTTAATAAGGAATGTAGTTCCTTAAATCTAATCACTTTCACCCAAAACAAAAATGTTGTATACCAAATAGCAGTAATTACAATTTTCTTATATAAAAATGTCATCAGAGATGAAAAAAATATGAAATTTCAAGATTGCAGTCTCTTTGTAATTGCTACCTGTACATAATATTTCATTTTCTGATATTTTTGATGATAAAACATATCGCCATAAAGTAATCATTAGGGCGAGAAAAACAAAAATGAACACTTATCATTTGTTGCGGAACGATAAGTGTAAGTCCTTGTTGGACTGGGAGTAGAATTGTGGATCAACTTAAAAAAAAATCTTGCTTATACCGGGCCGTGCATAATTATTAACCGATTTTTGTTCAGAACATATTGCGGACAATAATGACATTTCGAATGACTTGAGAAACAATTTATTTATACATTTTTAGAATAATAAAATAGTTTGTGATCAAATTTAATCAATGTAGCCACCATTTGACTCAATGACACTGGTCAGGCGACGTCTGAAGCTGCCACAGACTTGCTGGTTATAATCGGCGTCCATGGAGGCCCAGACCTTGTTGACAGCAGCCTTTAAGGCATTTATGTTCTTGTGTCGTTTTTTGCAGGCCTTGGTCTCCACGTGCGCCTAGATAGAGAAGTCTAGTGGGGTCAGATCTGGGCTCTGAGGGGGCCAGTAGTCCTTGACCAAAAGTTCATGTTGTCCTTGAGCCACTCCTGAGCTTTCTTGGAAGCGTGGGCGGGTGCTCTATTTTGTTGAAAAACCAAAGGAGAGTTGCCGACTATGAATTTGATCCACGGAAGGACCTTGGACGCCACCATCTTCACATAATCCTCCGCTGTTGATCTGAGCCAGTGGGGGAACCATACCGGCTTCATGGCCTTCCCGTTGGATCTCCAAATATCTCCAAAGCTCACAACACGGTCATTTTGCCTGTTGAAAACAGGATCGACCGTAAAAGTTTTCTCATCTGAAAAAATGATGATGCGTCCAGATGAGCTCTTGATATCATTCAAGATTTTCTTGGCACGCTCAAGTCTGACTTCTAGCTGACGTTCAGTTAGCAGAGGGCGTTCAGTACGCCTCAGAGACTTTCCTCCAGCCCTTTTCAATGCCCTAGAAACAGTTGATGTCGACGTTCCCATCTTTCTGGCCATGTCGGCAATGGACCTGTTGGAAGTCCTCTTGAACACTGCCTTTACTTGCCTTGTTGAGACAGTGGGCTTCCTGCCAGCCCCAGGGGAATGCTTGAGATCACCCCCAGCCTCCAAGCGCTTGCAAACGTTGTAAATTGTCTTCAACGAGGCCCAACCTGTTCCTTAATGTTGTTATGAGGCACTCCCGCTCGGAGGAGGGCTGCAATTTCGATCCTCTTTGTTTCCTGATTGGGACATGGTCTCACGTGTGGAAGTTGTTACGCCCTCACAGGAAGGATTTTTTTTTATTTTAAAAGTAAAAATACGAAACAATCAGATTGGTGGCCACAAAACCTCTTAAAAAGTATATTTACATCATCGGTAAATAATTTTGCACGGCCCGGTATAGTTGCTGGATATCGTGTGGAGTTTGTGTGTATTTTCTTCATCACATAGCTGGTTGCAGTTCTTGTATGAAAAGTCTTGACAGCTAAGCAGCTTTCTTCCCAAAAATTATTTCACCTGTCAATTTTTTTTTACAATATCAGAAGATCATATTATTTTCAAAACTAAAATTGAGGTATACTAAGGAGTTATTATAAAAGTTCTTGTTGGACTTAGAATAGAATTAAAGATTGACATTGACGTACCTTCCTGTATGAGGAGTGAAATTTGTGTTTATTTTTTCTCTCTCATGGATGCTTGCAGCTGATTTCATATAAACATCATACCGAGTGTTCCATTAAAATTTGAACAGTTTGAATTTTCAAATTCAACCAGATATCATTTATTAATTAGCCATAGAATTTCAATAAAATTAGTACTATAAATAGATGTGTGTCTGAGCACAATTAATTATGAATAAAGCAGCTCTTAGCAGAAATTATACCTCACAGGTGGTGGCAGAGGAGCTGGAACCCTTTAAATGTAGTTATCTGTCATGTCGTCTTAGTGCTGGGTGCCAGTGCCTTTGAAGGCCTTGGTTTTTGGATGAAGGACACTCTAGGCTTTCCTCTCAACATACATTCAAAAAGTGTAGTCGAGTAGGGTGGCATTGTGTATGTAGGGGGGCCAAAATTGTAAAAATAGAGTTGAAAAGCACTCATTCAAAAGAGGCTTGCAACGGAGGAGATATTTTTTTTTTTCTAGTGGCCTCTCCAACCTTACAAGGCTCTTTTCACTAATAGCTCTCTGGACATTTTTTATGTGTTATTATCACGTCTATCACGTTCAAGTCTCATTTGCTTGACTTGTACGTGTGCTAGAGAGCTTAGATTTATTTTGTTTTGTAACCCATTGTTTATGCTTTAATATAATTAAATATGAATTAATTTCAATCAGTCAACCTTAATTAATTATTGAATTTGTAAGTGTACAGATTTCAATGGAACAACCGAAAACAGCTCTATACAAAATTGTCAGGGTGACTAGGTTAATTTTTTGTTCCTTTATTTTAATGATGTAGTTATTATAATTAAATACGTTTTATTTTTGATGTTTCTGTTCTTCCACGTCCACTAATCAAGTTATTCAAAAGATTTTCACTAACAGAAAGTTAAGTTGACTTTAATTTTAAAATTATCTACTCATTTTTTAGTTGTTTTTAAAACATAGTGGAAATGATAATAATATACATAATTCACAATACCTTTTATAATACATTATTTTTGACGTTATAAGATTAATTTTTCTGAAATGTTATGCTGTTTTTTTTCGTTTTTTATCAATATTTATTAAACAACATGATGCCAATTAATCTTTACTTGTGATTTTTTTAGTAAATTTATATAGCATGAAAAAAAAAATATAAGCCAATATTATGTATGATATTGACTACATATAGTTTGTATGAAACTTCTATATTGGTAGTTTTGAGCTCAATTATTGAAAATGCAATTTTGAAGCCTGAAGTGTATATATACACTTTCGTATTCAGTAATTGGTTTTTATTTTATTAAATATCTATATTACACCTAATTATGCTTGTAAATATTGTCAATTTCCAAAGAATAATGTAGTATAATTGTCGTGTTTACATAAAAACATTTTTTTACAGAAGTTATTGAAAGAGAAAAGTTTTGTTATAAGGAGGGTAAACGTCTTTTTTTCTTGAGGTTCCTAACTGGAATAACTATAAATAACTTAATTGTTCTTGGCCAATAATTACTACTGCTGAAGAGGTAATTATAGCCATGCACAGATATTAATTTATAATTGAGTGCTGCTATGCAAAAAAAAAAAAAAAATAATAATAATAACCAAAATTAACATGTCATTCAGACAATTTGATGAATTTTTTAAAGAAGAATAGTTTATCTGTGGTGACTTTTCATTATATTATCTACAAGCAGCTATTAAATGAAGTAAATAAACCCTTCATTTCATTTCTGTCAATAATAAAGGCGGGAATTACTTGGATGTTAATTTTCAATTATACTCCTTGTCTAACAAGAACTTGTAGTATACTCCGCAACAAAACCTTAGTGTTATTCCTTGTCATTCTAGAGATTATTTTAGACTTATTATTCCCTCTTCAAGAATAAAATAATGATAATGACAGCATGGGTAAATGAAAAATTAGGTTTTTTATTAATTTTTATAAATCAAGAACCATATTTGTGTCACTCATATTTAGTCGTTGGCTTTTATATTGATACAAATATCAATTCATATTTTATTTTGTTTTTACATTGTGATAATGTTTTTATTTTATTGTGTTTATGCTGGTAATTATAATTATCACATTTAAAATCCAGAAAAGTTACAAATGTGGCCTATAAAGTACTTTAAAAAAAATGTTAAGCATTTAATTGATTTAGTGTCGTTTTTCACCTTTAAAGATATAAATAAAAGAAAATATATATTTGGTTGCAGGTATATCTTTCTATATTCAAAAATATTTTTATTATTCTTGTATCTTTTTCTAAGCAATAAAAAATACCTTTTAAGTTAAAAAAAAAGAACCATATTTTAAAAGTCCAATAATTTACTGGTTTTTTAATACAATGATGGAATTGAAAGTTTGTCGTAGAGTGAAGACAAGCAGCTTGATAATTATACCTTCAAAAAATAATTAAAATTTAGCTTATGATTTGTTACTTGAAAAAAATCTCTTGTATATTTATTAAACTATCAAGGTTTTTGTATATATATGAAGTGTTACTTTCTGTAGGTCGCCGAGGCATAAATTATTAGTGTCTTAATATATTTTTCATGTTTCTCGTGGCAAATGCAATCAGAAACATATTTTCTCATGCCCAGGGCAAAATTTTGTGTACTACAGAGTGAGGGAGCCAAAATCTACATTAGCCCGACTCAATTACGAAAAACATAATATTTACGGAATCAAAATAAAAACTAATTTGGGATAACACGTCGTTACCTCGGCAACAAAAATATCCTATGCATTTTTTGGTGGGCTGTCGTTTCCCTCTTTTCGCTCGATACGTCATGTCAATTCAAAATTTATTATTTTGCATAAATAAACAGAGTAATAAGTTTTTTATAGTCATGCTCTGTTTCCAAAAGGACAGGATTACATTTTTTGTTGATCCCTCGTCGTCTATATAATATATAAATTGGCCATTTTATTATTTCTATGAAGAAATTTTGGCTATTGTAAAATGTATAACTATGTTTTTCAAAAATATTACTTAAGCCATACTATAATACGGTTTTTAATAATATACTTCGTTGGATTTTAATAATATTAAATACTTAAATGTAATTCATTTTAAACAATGGGAAGAAAAAATATGGTAATGATAGTTCGAAAATACATAAGAATTAAATAGCAGTTGCTATTATTGACTTTTTTGTCAAACACCAGATAATTTCTGGCCTTTTTTCTGTTTCTTTTGGGTAGGAAAAAATGCGTGATAAAATAATGATAATGACTTTATGTATTTAAATATTGTATTCAGTTATATTTTTTATTCAATATGTCTTCCTTTATTAACAATAAAAGCCTCAACACACCATCAAAGAGATTTCAGCTCTTGATAAAAAAGCTATTTCCAAGTTGTACCAGAATGTCATGATGGCAGCTGAGAGCATATCCAAATTGGAATGAGATGTGTGCAAGACATACTTCTCCAAGACGCCCTAAACTTCAAAGTGCAGGAAATTTAGGTAAGAGTTGGAAGAGGACACAATGGAGGCTGTGTTGGGCTGCAATGGGCTTCTTTATGTTGTAGGTAGTCCAGATAGATATGTCAATGGTCTTTGTAGTCTTACGGCACTAAAACTGGACCATAGGAGATCCACATTTGTTGTTTACATTTTTAAACACATTGGATGCAAATAAAACATGTAATGTATATTTACATAATCCTTAACCGTTGGTAACAACAAAGATACAGAAAGCCATCAACTATATTGCCCCCCCCCCTCCCCTTTTAAGAGTCAAATATATCAAAAGGCTTTTCCATTCTATATCTGTTATTTTTTACACAACTTGTAATTGATGAAGATTTATGTAAGTGAATTGATCACAACAAATAAAACATTAAGTTAAGCTGATTAAGTTAAGGAAGAATAATCGACATTGATTAGCCTTTTTATAATATAACAATGCATTTTCAAATTTGAGGATTGAAAAAGGTCAAAATTTCATATTATCAACTTTAATACTACATAATTTACAAATTTATTTGAGTCAAATACTTTTAGAGTAAGTAAGAGAGCCTTTTACTCTTTCAACAATACAAATCTATAAATTTGCTCCTTATGTGATCAAAATAGCACAGTCAGATTAAAAAAATATATATTAAATTGGTTTTTTAAAAATATAAATAGAGATACCGATGGGTAGGAGATCCGTCCAACCTGCCATTCAAGAGCACCCTTATGCCATAGTCCGGAGATTGTGATCATGGAAAAATTGAGGGCAAAATTTGGAAGTACCATAATTCCTCCAAGTATTCATAAAGCTACGTTTGAATCATATTTGCAGTGTAGCTTGGTGCTCTATCCTGCTGCCAGGCTTAGTGCCCACATGGTTAGTTGACCTCCAGCTTCACCTTTGTTCTCATTACAAAGATGTACTTCTTCAGTCCCCACCCTGATCCCAGTGACATCCTCTCCATTCAATCCGGCGTCCACATTTTGTTCGTGTAAGGATAACCAGGAAGTCATCCAACACTCATACTGGGCCAAAGTATGCAATAAGACCATTTGGTGGACTACCACAATTTTACCAATGGTTGAGGATTACAAAAAGGCAAGGAATATATATCGATGATCCTCTGTTGATTGACCTCTTTCCCATTGACAAAAGATCAAATACTTAAAGTTTTTTTCCTCTTTTGTACTACCTAATTCTAAAATGTCAAATGACAATATCATGGGGTTGTTATTCTACAGCTGTGAAAAATAACGTGGCAGTTACAGTTCCCCAAACTAAATATTTAACAATATTTTAAAATTTCCGCATAATAATTTACAAATAAAATTTTTTATAAAAGGGCATCTGTGTAATCCAATTAAGGGGCTCTGAAATTTTATTAATATCCTTGAGCATACTAAAAAAAGTAAGGTATATAAGGCTCACATAAACTTATACTAGTGTATTTTTTTTTTTTTTTTTTGAAGAGGATTTCATTATAATAAACATCTTATGTAAGGATTTTTCCTTTTTCACTATTATATTCATAGAAGTGTCGACTTTTTATGATTCTGATATTAAATTATTTATAAGAGTTTACTATTTGTATTTTTTTTTTTAAACTAAAATGTTTTTATGGGAAATGCAAATTTCATTTTATGTATGTTTTTCCGTTTATATATACAGGGATGATCTTTTATAATGGTACATATTTTTCATTGCATGTACTTAGTAGGACCAAGGACCGCTGTCCAGCTCAGTCCGGTCCTATTCCGTCCCACTTGTCTCTCGTAAAACGATGTGTTGAGCAACTCCTTTCTTTTTTTTAAGAATTGCGTTATATAATAGAATAAATTTTTAACTTAGTAAAAATATTATATTTTGTTCGTATTAGACTATTTTTAAATGGTTTACATGATTTTTTTTGCAAGATATATGCAGTGATTTTATTTTATAACTCATATATCTTATTTGGGTTATTGAATTACCGACATTTTAACAAAAATTCCATGGACCGACAGTTAAGAACCAGTCCCAAGGAAAAATAAAATCGTTCCCAAGACTGGTCTGGATCAAATAAATAGGAACTGTTACAAAACCAGTTTGCAATATAAAATCCCGCTTTAGTAATTATCCTGCTTCCAATATTGAATCTATCATGGAAATGTAATTTCTACAATCAAAAAACATTTTAAATCACAAAACCTCTTCATTTCTTCATGGGGAGAGCTGTTAAGATTTGAAGATTGCAATATGCACAGTTTTTATAAATAAATTATCCATACAAATTAATGAATTGTCCGTTTTATGTTTCTAATCATTAACTGAAAACTTTGCATAAATACTACTGAATATCATAGCAATAGATGACGAAAAACCTATTTAAAATGTTGCCTTTCAAAGAAATTACAGCTTTTAGTCAATCAGGAAAAACTTCCAAGTAATGTCCTAATTAGCAAGACTTTCAGTACACCATAGTTAAGATGATACTTCTTAAAGATTGTATATTCCAATATATACTAGATTAAAAATCCATCAGATTCAAATTTTTCCTAGATAAAGCCTTATATTTTTCTGCGACTGCTTAAAAATAAGTCTTATACCACTTTTGTATCATATTAAATGTCTAAGATTGAGCATCATATTTGTGAATGGATTGTTTTAGAATCAGTGTAAGCTGTTTATATCAGGCTCAATTTTCAGGAGGTCGGGAATAAAACGGCTGCCTCATTTATTTTGACTTTCATTTTCCAGTTAAAAACCTACCGTTAAGAACTTACCTCACTTCTAAAACTATCGTGCCAAAAAACTCGACCCCGTTGCTTACAACAACTGCCTTCGAAGTCTCTTGAATTTTTACTTTTTTTTTAAACATTACAATACATTTTGAACACTTGTTATATATTGAATAAATCTATTTTGACTTTTAACATCTCTTAGTATTTTAGTTCATCTGTCTTCATTCAGATTAAAATAAAGTACAGTATGCACAATGGTACAAAAAAAAATGTAACATTTAGTCATTGGATGTGCAGTTGATATTGTAGTGGAGGCCATGGACTCAGATAAGAGTCCCATGGGAACCTTAGCTCCTCTGGATCATGAATCATGTCTCTGCCTTTTATGAGGGGTTGTCTTATTTAAATAATGAAACATTGGCAGGGCCATTCTCCTACCCTCACCATTTGGCTCTGAGGTTAGCCAATTCCAACTTAAAAATAGAGCCGTGGTTGACTTGGATGATATTCTTTGTAAGATGGTCCATTCCAAGGTTAATCATTTCATAGAATCGCAGTAAGACTAAATGTTGGTCACTTCTACTAATGTAGCTATTAGCAAAAGTATCCCTGACAACCAGGTGAGGTCTGAGAGGATGGGCAAGAAGGTACTCCCAACCTTGCAATTTCTATTCCATCCCCTCGGACTTTCCCGTCCACCTTGCCGGTACATAAAGTATACTCACTCCCATCCACAGCAGACCCAATTGTGAAGCGTCCCACCACACCCATTCAAGTCCTGACTTTCTCTTCAATCCTATTTCCTATGTTTCAAACCGACCAAATCTTACAAGATCTGAGGGGAACCTCAGAAGAAGATGCCTCCATGGACATTGTTCACCCATTATATTACCAAGTCAGGCAGTAAGCTGGGGGGATAGGAATGCACCCGTCGATGATAGTCTTTCACCTGCTGAGGAAAACCCCCCAATAGAGTTAATATCCTGAAAAGACATAAAGCACTGCTTGTTTCTAGTGATAATTAATATCCTTTAAATTTTTTCATACAATTATAGCTTAAACTGAAGAATAGACCTTGTATTACAGTTTAAAAAGATTTCCCACCAAAAAAAAAAAGCTCAGTCTTGATCAATTTTTCCAGTTTAACTTTTAATTTTCAAATAGAGTATTTAATTAATAAGCTATGTAAGGTTACGTGAATTTTTTGCAAATTAACATAATACAAAGTCCATTGTATGACTACTTATAATTTGGGGTTTAACCGGTGGGACACTCAAGCCCTTAAGTTTTTTTGCATAGTGTAATTATTTACTATTAACTATTTTAATTTTCTCATTAGTTTAGGATTTTAGTGTGATTTTTGAATTCTAATTAAAAGTTTTTATTCCAACTATGTGTATGTATAATATCAAAAAACTTAATGTTTAATTATTTAAAAAAAAATCTAATGGATTTTTTGTCAAAGGTATTTAGCTAGATAAATTATTATTATTTTTTATAGTTCTGGAATATTTGATAAATATCAATAAATATTGGATTTTGTATATACTCCCATACAAAAGTAAAGAATACTTAGACGGGAAACATTCTTAAAAACATTCTCAATTGTTTTTTATATAAAAGTGTAGTGACTAAAACTATAAAGGTCAACGTATTTTATAAAAACACTTATGTTCTCAGCTTTCATTAAAAATTCCAATAATAAACAAAACAAGGAAAATACAGCATTAAATAACCATAAAGTCTTAATTAACTACAAATATTCAAAATAACATCTAAATTACATTGTCTTTTATTTTTCTACAATTTAATCTTTCAACAATATTTTTTTTTAAATACTAGGAAACGTCGTATTTCAATTTTTATTAATAAAGTAACAAAGAGTAAGTAGAAAGAGTAAGAGAAAGTAGAAAATAACATTGACAATGTTATTTCTTTTAAATGTTTAGACTCCTTCAGTACGGGCAAGCATTATAATAATGTAAATATTGCGCCTGTTTTTACATATACATCTATATATATATTTATGAATTTAAATCAAAATTACTTAATAAATTTCAAATAACTTAACAACATATATAAAAAAATTGTTTTGATGAAGAGTTCATATTTTATGTTTGTCCAAAAAAATTGTTCATTCGAGATATGCAGAGAAAATTCAATAAAATTTTTTGCAAAGAAAGTAGTAATTAGCTTTTATTGGCATTTTAAAGAGGAACAAAAACTTACACATATTTTTTTAGAGCTTTTAAAAACAAAAAAAGTTTTAGAGAATAATGTAGTCCAAAAAATTATCATCAATCACTGATTAATTTTTGCAAATATTACAAAAAAACTGTAATACAATGTTCCGGAAATTGAAAATAAGATATTGTCTTGTTAGATTTTAAAATTTTATATTCCAATATATTGTTTTGTAGGAAATCTCTTTCAAAATTGAAAATCGACGTTAATGGAAAAAAATTAAAAAAAGAAGAGAAATATTGAAAAATTATTCAGAAAAGAAAAAATATTTCAGTTCAACATCAACTTTTATTTTTGAAACTTATATTCAAACGAATTTCCAGACAAATTTCTAAAAACTGTATAAAATCTACGAATGTAATAAACATTTTATTGAAAATCAATTTTTTTCCACCTGAAAAAAACGAAACCGCTAAATTCACCGCTTTCATATTTGCCCTTCACTTTTTAATTTGGAATTATTTTAGTAAACGTATTTATTCGTATAGTTGGTTTTTCAGAAGCCTTTTGATTTAAAACTCAAGTCTCTTTGAGCTAAAAAACAACTTTCATGTTTTGGATAGAGAACAAGCCCACTTACATGACCCCCCTAATAATGGGCATAACAGTATTTGCCAGGTTCAAAAGAGTCACCGATATAAATATTCAGCATCCAATGTCCAACACTGTGGGCACCCATAAAGGACACACACAAACTGTATTATATAAATATAGATACTAATGAAATATTGGAATCAATGATTTAGAAAGTATAACATATAACATGCACTTTAACTACAATGGTAGAGCGCAAAACCTCCGGCCTAAAACCAAACTATGTTATGTATCTCAATTTGATCCAAAGTTATGGATGATTACTCCTTTTTAGCACTTTTTGGCTACATTAAACTCTCAAAATTGAATGGCATTTTACTGTGAATATATATAATTTTCTTACCAATTTATGTCAAAGTTGATTTGTAACTTTGTCATAATTTTAGGAACTAAAAGAACACTCCTTTCTATTATAACATATATATATAAATAGAAAGATCCACTATGACTTTTTTAATTGCGTAAAAGCAAATAAAATTGTAATGTTTATCTTTAAAAGTTTTTACTTTTAGCAATATTTCATTAAAATTAACAGCTAACAGCTATGAGAATAAGGAAATAAATACAAGCTTCACTCTGTATCTAAGAAGAAAATTGAAAGTAATTACTCGGATGTTACTTAAATCCTCAATTCTACTCCGACAGCAACAAGGACATACAAATAAAACTCCAGAAAAAGTGTAACTCTTCGTCTTTCATGCTTCTTTGTTTTCTCTCTAAGTATAAAGAAATGATGATATCATCTTTAGAAAATATAAAAATATCTTATTCGGATTGCAATTACAAAAAGGCCCTCCTTTTTCCATTGTCATATTTTATTCATCAATAATCATGTTTGTCGATTGATTATCAAACAAACATACTGAGTTTAAGAGCACATATCTTATAAAAATGTTACTTATAAGTCAATGTTTTACAGTACTATGAATAAGCATTAAAAATAAAAAACCATGGAGACATATACATACATAGCTGTTAAATGCAACGAGCCATGCAATTTTTCACGTGAAGAAAAGAAGGGGAATGCACCCCTTTGGAGAAGAAGAAAATTAAAAGGAGGAAAGAGAATCGTTAAATAAGAGGAGGAGAGCTCGAATAAGTAGAGTGAGGGTCCTGGTCATATTTTCAGCCCCACCAAAGAAAGCACACCAAAGTTGTATGATTCATCGGGGAAAACACTGCGAAAAATGAAATAAAAATAAAATACTAGCTATATTGTGGATCTTTCTTTCTATAAATGAATATATACAACGGGCTTGTTACTTCCAGCTCGATTTACTTCCTAATATAACATAAAAAAAGATGGATCCCTAATGTCACTTAAATATAAAAAAATAACTTATATATCAAAATTATCACAAGATCAACAAAAACCATAAAATTACGGTCCTTTTTCAACACATCACCAATTACTATGAACTGCTACTACGTAAGTTATACAGTGCCCTCTATGCTGTATTTTTTTTGTAACTATACTTATTTAAAAAATCCCATTCCTTGAAATAACATTGAAGGTCCCATATTATGTTTGTATAAAAAAGAGTTATAACTTATTTGTGCTACAGAGTCAATGATTTAATACGAATTCCAATGTAAGTAATTTGTTATTTTATATAAGTTTTGCATAAGAGACAATTTAATGATACTTTCTAGTTAGATAAAGATGTTTTGTGTCATCCTTTCTCTTTGAAAACATACGTTATGTTAAAACTGAATACCTTTTTTTCTCCTTCGAGTATAAAATCCCTTTTTGAAAAAAAGGAACACATGCCGTGATGTCAATTGAAATCTAAACGCTTACTAAATATTCTAAGTTTAATGATTCAAATTAATTCATATAATTTGGAGATATTAAAGCCTAAACAATTAGTTAAAAAACAAAACAAATCAAGCTCTCTAGATTAGATACAAATAGCGAAAATGACACTTGAATTTGATCAACAAATTTCCATTTGCGCACTCCAAGCAGTTGGGTGTTTCCAGAAAGAACTCCACACCAGTATGGTCTTTTAAATTAAAGCCTTGTCAACCACCAGCACATGGGCGGGAGACAAAGATCTTAACGTCAGCCAAGGGTCCATCAAGAATGTAGTTAAGAAGTTAGGAGCCTATTTTTTGGCCATAACAAGTTAATTTTGGTGAAAGGAAAACCCTCTTAATTTTTGGCCTCGAAAAAGTTACACACTCTCTCACCAGATTGCTCGCCAACGGAAAAATGGAATATTAGGATCTTTGGAGATTGAGGCCTGAAAATTTTCCCTCCGCAATGTTTAAGCAAAAACACATTTTCTCGACAAAAGATAAATGGTCGCAGATCGTTCTAGGAGATCCAGACCGAAACTCAACAAATTTTTTAAGACTTAAGCATTCTAAATTTAATTGGTCAAATTTATGATTTTGTATTTGTTGATAATTTGCTGATTAAGTTATTATCTTGAGCAATTCCACAAAGGCCTTTAAAGTGTTGGTTTTTCGAAATTTTTCGAATTATATACAGTTTGTCCAACAATTGATGGTGGTTTAAAAAAAAAACCATGAAATAACTTAAACAAGTGATTTTTTTGGCGAAAACTTTATTTACTTCCCAATATGATGATGATCTTTAAGCATAATACATTTTTTATACGTTTTGGCATCCCTTCATACAGATTGTTCAAAGTATCTGGAAAAGTTATTTCACAAGCTTCTGTCAGTTATTTTTAAAATTCATCTTCTGAAGTTGCTGGTGCATTTTCATTGTGTTCCCTCTGGACCTCAGCCCACAAACTTTCCTACTGGAAAATGGCTCTTGATGTGACAGACAACATTTTCCTCTTTAAAGGAGGTCAAGTTTCTTCAGTACGAGACATAGCTCAATCAAAGACTTGCTGAGGATCTCCGTTACGTTGTACTCGGGTGTCACAGTTTGGTTTCGTGGAATCAGGTGAAGATTTGACACTGCGTGGTGGCGGATAAGGGCCAAACCTGAATTTTCAGAAGAAATTTCACAGTTGGAGTGGGTTCCACATCTTCTTTATCTCTCGTCCAAATCCGATCTGTGTCGGGATTTTGGCCATGAAATAGCACAAATGTTTCAGTTCAGTGCTTCCGCTCACTAAATAACTGAAGCTGGGCCTTCCTTCGGGGTTCTAAAGATTGGGGTGCAGACAAAATTTGTATGGCAAAGCATTCACCGAGTGCCTCAGGTTGTTGTGGACAGATGACTTGTATACTGAATAACCCTTTGAAGTCAATCTTGCTGCAACTTTCATCGTGGATTGCCTCTGTTTGGTAAAATATTTGAAATCACTAGTTTAGGAACTTTGCTAATTTTTTCCTTCCTTCCTCGACCCTTCTAATTTGAAAGAGTTTGTCTATCCTTTCTTTTCTTACACCAACTCTCAATGGTCCTGAGAGGAATCTGTAACCTTTTAGAAACTTATTTCTAGTTTAATCCACCCTTTCTCATGCCAACAGCCTTGGCCCTCGTTTTCAATGTGTGTTCTCTCATAATTTCGGATATTGTATTAAAACTAACATGCTGTGGTGTTTTCTGAACCCTTTTATTCTGATGTATGATGCAATCTTCAAAAATTATTGCATCAGAAAAATTCAATATTGCCTAATTATTGTATCAGCCAAATTTCATTTTATTACGACTAAAAATATTTTTTTACTATAAAACGGATACTTTTAATACCACTTTTAATTTTTGGACGTACTGTATGTTTATAAAGGTGTTGTCAAGATACCAATACATTGGTACCAGTACGGTTCCAATACAGGTATTTGTATTTGGGTATGGGGTTGGAAGTAGTACCAAAATTAAATATCTTTTATTACAAGAAAATTTAATTTAGTGTTTTTTTTATTGAAGGCATTTTCTGTTTTTGAATTATAAATTTGATGAGTTACGTCATCGGAGGGTCAATTTTTTTTAATGAAATAGTTAAGTTAGAAGTTTAGGTGCCAATGTTAGTTTAGTGTGAACATAAAAAAGATATATACTAGAATCATTTGAAAAGTCCGTACAAAGTCCAACATATGGCCTACTGGTACGTATTGAGGTAATGTTTAGTTAGTACCATCTCTTAGAAGAACACACACCAGTTTTTAGCTTGATCAGTCTATATATTTATGTTTGGAATTCATTGGAATTGAGGCAGTCGAGTGATTTTCAAAAAATAGACGAAAAAGGATTTCGTGTGTTGATTAAACATTACATTATCAAAGACAAAACGCCCCAGGAGACTAAAAAGAAGCTTGATAAACATTATGGGGACTCTACAGCTTAGATTGCGACAGTTTATAAGTGGTCTCAAAATTTTTGGAGTGATCCCCCTATGGGCATAAGTTACGCTGAATGTTCTGGACGCCATGTTGAGATTACTACTCTAGAAATCGTTAATAAAATCCATGATATGGTGATGGAAGAGCAAAGGTGAATGGGATTGCCAGTGCTATGTATATCTCGAGTTGGAACCTTATTTCCATTAAATTTGCGACCACAACTGCTTGAGATGTGGTGCATTGTCGTGATGAAAATGACCTTTTTGTTGGCCAATGGTGGGAGTTTTTCTTTCAGCTCGATTTTCAAACGGTCCAATAACGATGAATAATATGCAACCGTAGTAGTTTTCCCTTCTCTAAATAGTCGATGATAATAATTCCTTGAGAATCCAAAAGAAAGTTGCCTTAATCTATCCAGTAAATTCTTGGATTCAAACGAATGCCAAATAAAAAGGAATAAATCGATCTGGCTAAGAGTTGGTGTGTGTTCTTCCAAGAGATACTACTGACTAATAAATCTTGATACACGCCAGTAGTGTCATCTCTCAAACTTTGTACGGATTTTTCAAACGCCCCTCGTATATAAGCCTGGCTTTTGTTAAATTCCATTTAAATGTGTCGTTATCCCAGTATCAATGGTTTACTGAACAATTAAGCATAAATCAATTATTTAAACCAATATCTCTATAGATTGGAAACTTGGCACCAAAGGTGTAGCGTTTAATATCTTACTCGGATAGACATAAACAGTAAGTTCTCTGATGTTGAGTTTATGAGTGTTTCGAATTCCTATAACGAGTGAAAAATTGGGGTGAATTGGCACAAAAAGTATTTAAAAACTAAAAACTCGAAAAGGAGAATTGCCAATGTTTTTTTTTTAAATTTTATTCAAATACAACCCAATATTTAATAGACATATTTGGTCAACTTGAGGCATTGTATTCAAATTTATAAGATGAGTTTAAGTACAAAGATATGTTTAACATACCTAGTTTAAAACCTGACACTTGATAATAAAAAAAGTAGTAATGTGAGGGTTATGAGTAGATAATTTTTTACTTAATGATGCGAGCCTCCATTTTACTTTTTTGCCATTCATTCTTGCACCAGAAGGGGAGAAAATTCTTGATAAAGCCTTGTGATTAGTGTTGTGTCAGTTCTTACTTATTCGGTCGAGACCAGTCTTTGGACCAGTCCTATCAGTCCTTGGAACCGGTATTTAAGACTGTTAAACCGGACCAAGACTGAACTGGACAAGACTGCCAGCTTCAGTGCTGAATAAGGACTTTCTTGAATTTTTTCAAGCTAGGCACTTCATTTTCAGACAAAGCTTAATCGTTAAGACGAACATTTGCTCGTAGTTTAAAGTTTTACCTGTTTTTCGTTTCTTACGTGGATAACTTGAATATTTTGATGTATATTTCACCTTACCAAATATTTTCTTTGTCAGTGTTACCAAATATATTTTTTTTATAACCACAAGATTGAAATTTTCATACTCTGGAATCGGATTTACATATCTAAAAAACTAGTTTAATCCAAAGAAAAACCCATAAAATTTTAAAATAATCTACATAGGTTTTTTTCAAATGAGTAAATTTTTGATTTGGTACACTTTTGTCCACGATTTGATGGAGCACACTGAAGTTCATTCGAAGAAATAACATCATGTCGCATTTGGTTATATATATATTTTGTGTATAATAATACCATACCTAGATCAAAAAATACAAATAGAAATATTTTTACTAATTGATACCTTTGCAAAATGAGTCATTATTTGCAAAACAAGTTAAACAAAGGAAAACTTATCTTTTTGCAAAATGCTTGATATGCGTATATTTTATTTATCAATAGATAAATATTTGCAAAAATGATTACTAAATACAAAATAAACGGATTAAGGGATTTTCAACGTTTTTGGCACCTTAAGTGTGTCCTTCTGAAACTGTACTGGATAAGAAATAGTGTATTTCAAAATTTTTGTTAATTGCTTTCTATAGAGCGTCTAACAATGAAATTCAGACAAAGTTTGACTTTATCAAGATCAATAATAAGAGCAATATGGTCAAGGTGCATGACATGACTATGTGTCAATATAAGCATAGAAATAACTTTAGATTCGATTCAGTCACCTTCAGCCGCCGCCAAGCAAATGATCATATAGCTAAAGCTGGCAAAGGCGTTGATCACGTGATTAAGATCAAGTTTTTTGCCTCACGCACAATGCTGCCCTCAAAAGTATCTACAGAGGGAGAGAGTGGAACTTGGTAATTGCTTAGTTCTCTAACTTCCCGTAGACGCAGAAGTGAGGGAAGCTGAGGGCCAGGTATCAACGTCTAAGAAACATAAGACATTGGCTTGGTGCCAAGAACGGGCAATTTTTGTAAGTGCAGATACCTGTTTGAATAAATACGGGTTCACCGATGCGACTTTTTTCATCCTCGGGATGGCAGTTGTCTTCAAGAGTCTCCTTTTCTGTTCTCTGTGATTATTTTTGAATAAATTTTATTTAGGGAGAGTTTATTAGACTATTGTCAGCTGTTTAGTTTATATGATGTTTGTTGATGAGCGTACAGAAAGTTCACACAGGGTAAACCCATGCCTAAATCAGCAGCTTTAGATTCATCTGGCGTTTTAATCGTCCGAACCTTTGTTTTGAACGGAAGAAGAATTGGGAAATGAAGGTGCCCACACTGAAAACGACGCAGAGGACCATAATAGAAGTGGGGTGTTTACTTTCTACTTCAGGACAACCTTTGCCTTACTCTTGATGATCCACCTGTCGTTCTTCTTTTAGCTGTGGGGTTCGAACTATGTAAATAGTAACAATAATTTCCAATTTGAAGTTCAAACCACAAGTATAGTTATTTCGTATATGAGCCTTTGAATAAAAAGTTTGAGAAAAACTAGGTGTACGATAAATCAATAAAATATCTATCATTACATAATAATATTTTTATATCCATATCTAACATATAGTTATTTTTATTTTACTTCCGAATCTTCCCTGGAAAAAGAAACAGAAAAATAGCTCAAAATCAGTTTTTAATTAACCAATGCTTTTAATTATAGAGTTATTATTTCCTTTTGTTGAAAGTTCTGCTCAGCTTCTTAGCAAGAGATAATTCAAATATAACAAATCAATGTTCAAAACGCTGATTTTAGAAAAGAGACAGAAAAATCTACAACTGACAAAACAATACAGTGAAATTTTGTAAGTCTGTGATGTAACGCTGTGAAAAAATATTAAATTCCTATCTTAATAAAAAAAAAAAATGTGTATACTGGGTAAATTGAAGGTCTTCCAAAGTTATACATATATTCCACGCATTTATATAGATCTGATTATTTTCATTTAAAGTCTTGCCAAATAGTTTTTAAGTGATTTAAATGAAATATTATTTATATATTCATTATCAAATCAAATAAAAGAAAAATATGCCTTTCGGTTTCTATAAAGGAAATATCTGCACGAAATATGGAATGACAAACGAATAAAAAAAAAAATATCTATCAATGTTCACGATTATTTATTTTTAATAATAGGGGAACGCGACTAAAGGCTAAAATACCTGTCTTTTAAAGTATATTCGCAAATGTAGTTAACAAACTAAAAAAGATGGTAGCCGGCATTGTCCGGGTTATTAGGCTCTCATTTTTTTATGAACACACTCACACGTACTTACACACTCAATAGATATATATTATCTTCTCAAGAATACAAAAAAAATAATGTTAGCTCGAGAATTTTTTTAAAATATGATGTATGGGTAATTGCTAAACCTCATTCATTTTGAAACTTTTTTTCTTTTTCAGTATGAGTTGACTTTTTAAGTTTGAAAGTGATCCCTGTGTATCACACTCTTTTTTTTCTTTATACTGTATTGGTATATGAAAAAATGTATATCTGGTATGTTTTTTTGCTCACCTGTTTATGTTTAACTAGTAGTATAAAGAAGGAATTTTATTTTACGTAGCAGCTGTCATTATTATTTAAATCCTGAGTAGTGAGCATCCTTTCGTAAATAGATTCAATTATATTCAAAACCTGTTTGAACATTCGTGTTTGCTAATAAAAACGGAGCGTACCCCTTAGGATTTGTTGCGAAGTAATAATTGTAAGTCATTGTTGAACTCAGAGTAGAATTGGGGATGGATCATTATTCTTTCTCTCCTCAAAAACATTGCTCTACTTGTGAGAGTTACCATGTTGATTATTGGTTTCTTTTTTTAACATGTTATTCTACACTGGATTTTCAACTTTGGGTATATGACAAACACTGGGTGAACTATAATCAGTCCACCCAGTGTTTTTTTCCTTCATACTTAATTACAAAAATATACTTTTTTCCTTATTAATATAGATAATAACCAATAAAGAAAGATTGATTTTTCATATGTTTTGTATAATTCACATCATCAAAAATTAGCACGATTAATAAAATTTAAATTTAGTTATATTTAATCAATTTTTATTAAGAAATACAAAGACTTTGTTCGTATTTTTTATATAAAAAAAACGTTCAAGGACTCACTCTTGAATTTATTTCCGTTCATTCATTTTTTTTAATATTATAAAACAATGACCACAAAACTAATTTGCATTAAAATGTAGTGGCCTATAAAAAAATAAATTGTTTCATTGTAATTACAATCTTAATATTTATTTCTTAGATCAACATATATATTTCTTAAAGTAAATTATGGCACCTTAAAAAAATGAAGAAAATAAAAGCTGCTATCTTGAACCATTTTCACAATAATTGCAGAAGAAGCTAATTTTATAGGAAACATGAGAAAAATGTTCATGCTTTGAGCCCTTTAATATACCACTAAACATTGTTCAATTTTCCTCCAACTTTTTTATGAAAAGGAAATAATTTTGGCTTAATGAAAAAAAAAATATTTATTTATAATTTTTTGAAGATCTTTATTTATATTGTAAATAACATATTTATAAAAATATTAAAAGAACTATAAAATGTCAAGAAAAATTGCATTATTGAAAACATAAACAAAAATTGTAGTTAAAAATTTGACCCCCTAAGCAAAACCTAATAACATTAAAAGTAGAATAGCTTTAAAGGCAATAAGTTATACGATGACAAACCACATTAAAGTCATATTCCCAAGAGCTACCTACAAAGTTCGGGATGTTTAAGGAAAAGGCGGCATATAACGTTGAATAACGAATTAATGGCATAAAATATTAAATAGATTCAGTTTTTCAAAGAACTATTGAAAAAGAGAAAAAATGTATATTTATGTTTAGCTGATCGACAAAAAAAATCTAAAAAAACAAAAACAATTTAAACATCATTGCTAAAGCCAAGGTTCCAGAACAGCTAATTAAACTAATAAACTCTGATAAGTAAGTCAAATAATTCTGGAAGTTAAAGCATTTAAATTTTTAAACGGCCTGTAAGTCTTTCAAGAGATAGTCATTGGAGCTAAAGAGACTCAAAAGGAAAAAGGAGACAAGGTGGTTGAAATAAAAAGTAAACAAAACTATGTTTATGAATTATATTCAGGATTCCTGTAACCTCGATCAACAAATAAAAAATATAAATATCCTTTGTAGATGATTAGGCTTATATATTTTTACTCTAAAACAGTTTTTTTAGATTATAATTATGATTGAAATACTATGAACTATGTTTCAAATTACTAAGTTATATTTCTGGTATATTTTAATAAAAATCCATAACCCTGTCCAGAACGAGTACTTGTATTAAATAACATAAGTCAAAGTCAAAAGACGTGAAGTGCACAAGAGATGAAAAAGTGCATATACAAAATTTAAACAAATCAGAATTAGAGATAAGAAAAAACATTTTTTATATATACATGGCGTCATTTCCTTATTTTATCTTTTATCGAAGCCATTGTTAATCGAAAAATGTCTGTAATAAACACAAAAGAGTATAAATTAAGAGGAAAAGGGATTCTTTTAGGTTTGTTCTTCACCAATAACCTTAAGAAATAATTAATCTTTTATCTATAAGAGGGGATAAAAGTTTGACCTAATTGGGCTCAAGTATGAACACATATGAATTGGAAGCAAAATAACTCTTACTTATATACAGAAAAGCACGTTTCTCTCATCCTATTTAGAAAAAAGATAAATCTACCACCTACATACATTAACAGTACATTGTTTATAATAGTGACCCATAAAATGAAATTTTCGAAATGATATAGGAAAAATTGCAAACAAATATTGCCAAAAATGATAAGATTGAATATTTGATAAAATTAAAGTAATTAAAATTTAGCCTTTATTTGTAGGATTAATGTTACTTAGTTTATTGCTTCAACTTTTGATATTCAAGTAACCGTTTTTTCAGATATATTAAATCATAAATAATTAGTTACAAAACAAACCTGAGCTCTGTAGCTTATGTACAAGACGCGAAAATGACACTTGAACATGATCGAAGAATTTCAACTCGGACACTCCATGCAGTTGGGCATCTCAAGGATCACTTTTTACAAAGTTAGCAAGCTCAAAACGTTGGAAAGGAAGAAAGGATCTGTTAAAAAAGTCAAACTAGACCCGAAAGAGTAAACGAAGAAAGCCTAGGGCAATCCCCTAAAATCGATTAGGGGCCAAGCAAAAGATCTTGGGGTTTCACAACTGACTGTCCAGAGAGCTATAACAAATTGGAGAGAAGGATCCTTGTGAGGGTGGAGAGGCCACTTTGAAACAAGCAATGTAAGAAATCCATCATCTTTTTATTGAGACTCTAATGAATGACCTCAAGAAGGTCATAGCCAAAAAGATCAACATTTCCATCGAGGAGAGTACCTGGACCTTGTAACCCGTTAGGAACAGGGAGAATGACTGGTACTTCAGCTTTGGCGATATTGATAAATCAATGAGGATGCTTATTACAACAATGCACCCTACTTCCGCCATGGCCATGGGATTTGTCCCCTCTGAAGGTAAGGCATGGGATAATGGGATAATTCCAATGGGATACAGGTTCATGGGGTCCAACTATTTGACTGCCTGCGAGGAAAACCTTTTGACGTGGGTGCAAGCAAACTATCCTAATGGAAATATAGTTTTCCTACATGATGGTTAGTCTTCAATCTTCACACATTTCCAAAACAACACATGAACGGACACAGCATTCCCTTCAAGCCCAAATAATTTTGCCCCCTCCCTTTATAGCCCTGATACCAGACCCTCGACTATACTTTTCCGATACATATCCAAGGAAAGTCTTGCAGTGTTCGTCATCCAAACACATAGCCCTTCAATGCCCCTGTCAGCCAGTACTGGGACACCATGACAGATAACTACATCCTGCAGTGTGTGCCAGGCCTTCATTCCCGCCTGTAAGACATCCTTTCTGCTAAGGGTAGCTACATTGATGGTTAAAAGAGCTCAGACACACATCTATTTATAGTTTTAATTTGGTTGCGATTCTATTGTTAATTAATAAATGATATCTCGTAGACGTTTAAAATTAAAAGTGTTCATATATTAGAATACCATCTGATAAAGGTAACAACATGATTCAAAATAATAGATTTGAAAGCTTTATTCTATCCCACATTTTGAAAAAAATATATTTAAGAACTACTCTAATCCACACGGTACATAACCCATGTCTATATTTATTTAACAGTAGGTATATAATAATGAAGTATTATAATTGGATAAACACTATCTAACCAGATATAGAATTTCATTAAAACTTTTGATAATGGGGTCAAGGAAAGATAAACATGTACACTGTACAATACATGTACACAGAGTACCTACTGTGTTTATATAAGGTCCAAATAGGGTTGAATTACTTTCTTCTGTGGGTAGATTAGAGATCATCAGAATCAAATATAAGTTTGTATACCTTGAGTATGACTTTGCCTCACAAAGAGAAATTTTTCCTTATTTTTATACTACTTGAAAAGTGTTCATTAAAATGTCAGTAATGTCTTCAGGTGTCAAATCCCTTAGCTGCCGGTATTTGAAAGTAAAAGACCCCAAAAATAAATGTCGTAATCCTCTTAATTTAATTTTTTTTGGGAGGATAAGAGCTTAGCTATGACAGCGTATCCTTATATCAGCTGCAAGCAGACGTGCAAGTAAATAAATAAACAAAAATCCCATTTCTTATATAGCAAAGACATATAGAATGGAATTCCTCGGATGTCATAACACAATTCTACTCCAAGTAGAACAAAGATTTACATTTGTAAACCCAAAACAAACCCTCATTCTTATTCTTTATCTTTGATGAACTCGCAATTGTTATAATTATATACTTAGATTTCATTCTTCAATTATTAAAGAATAATTATAATTCTTCAGAAAATAAAATTTTTGTTCAGGTTGCTAACACATTAGGTTAATTCCACTTTCAAGGATATATCCAGACAGTTATGGATAAACTTTTATATATAGTATTTGCCGATAAGTAAAAAAAAACAACGAAAATGAACGTGGTAATTATAAAAACTTAAATAATATTTTTAAGATAACAGTTTAGCTGTCCCGACGTTTTATTCAATCATCTTCAAGTAACCGTCAGAAGAAGGATATAAAAACAAATTCCACTCATTTTAAAAAAAAGATATCACGGGCCGTCAAAAAGTCTTGGAACATAATGAGCCTTGAACAATTAATTACACCTAGTGCCTTTGAATAAAATTCTAGAGATTTTTTTCTTTGGAACTGGATTATTGCTAATTAAAAACATTATTTATGAATTTGAGCTCCTTCGGTGTCAATCACATGGTCCAAGCCACCCCTGAACGCTTTCACTACATCCATAACATAACTTTTATTGCCATACAATTCTGCACGATCCTGCCCTGTTGAAAGCAATAATGGTCTTTCTTTGATTGCAGTGTGATCTTGCAAACCTAGGGAAACACTGTTGTTGTTGCTTTTTTCACTTTCCAGACACTCGTACGAAAAAAACAAAGTTTGGTTTCTGTGATACCTTAGATCATTGTAAAGCTTTTTTCACCGATCAAATCTTAATTTTTACAGTTATTGAGAGAAGCAGGGGGGTTCAATATTTTGGAGAGACATGCCACCAGCTTTATTACCGCATTACTTATCCTGGAACAGCTCACCTACCGCTTCATTTCCAATTCTGTCAACCTTCAGATTTTTCAGAATAGCTTTTTCTGCCATTTCAGGCTTTAATTTGATCTATGACGATCACTGACGTCTTTACTATTCTTGACCTAAACCTTGAATCCTGAGCCTTTACTTACAGGTTTTTATAAGTATTTTTAGTAATGTGTGCAGTATAATCTTGAGAAATCACAGCTGGATAAGGCTGATCTCCTTTAAAACATTCCTCAAATTTTCAAGGTTATCATGTTAATTTTAGGTTTCTTTTTTTAAACATGCCCATAAAACACACGGTTTTCATCACAAAGTATATGATCAAGATTAATAGTGAATTGTAAAAAACGTATTGAATTTGGTATGCCCAACTGAAAAGTATTGGCGATAAAATGTAGAATTAAAGGAAAATGAAGCATTGTTATCAATCTCAGGCCGTATATATCCCATTTTATTAACGAAAGTTTAAAGAATTTCCCCTAATCTCATTTTCTTCGATAGAAAACAAAAATAAGCTTTAATAATTAAATTAAAAATCTGTGAAAATAATAATTTCATAGTATATACTCAAATCCTTTAGTCGACTTCTCATACCTTGCCCCATACAATGTTAATTCAGTACCGTTTATGAATGACGCTATAATCTAAAGGTCGACGAAGGAATCATCAAAAGTATGTTTGGGCTTTGTTTTTAAAAGGTATTATTTTCGTATTTGCAATTATAAAATAATTTAACGTCTTTCTCTCTCTCTAACTCACCCTAAGACACCTTTTGCAATGGCTAGACATACATTTACTATGTATGTATATTTTGCTATATATGTACCAATATGCATTGTTTAAACCAAGGTAGGTAGATTGCTAGAAAGTGATCCATTAATTTCTTTTTGATTAATTAAGATGTATCACTTTGTATGTAAGGATCTTAAGATATACATAAAAAACACTGAGGAGCATATATTATAAATAATGGATTTATGCTTAAAAATGTAAAGATACCAGATGAAATTTCTTTGCAGGGGCTACAAAATAAATTTTATAAATATATTAAAACCTCCATTTCTTCCTTTCATTATTAACAACAGTAATTATCTAAGTCGTTTAGTCAAACCAACATTAAAATAGACATGTTTCCCAACAACACAGCATCAAGCTGGAATTATTTTTCTTAAAAATTGAATGTGAACTACATTTTAATACTTTGACGTCCTAAATTCAAATTCTATCAACAAACTATTATTGCAAACTCTTTGGGGGTGTCGCCAATTGCACTTCAAGTACACAAATTGATCGTCACTGTAAAATAATGATAAGTGGACTGTTTTTTTATAGAAAGGGCATATTGGGGCGTGTATAAGTTTCTTAAATTAATTAAAAGTTCTAACTTTTCGTGTAAAAATTTACTATCTCAACTTATCTCACAAATTTGAATAGAAATTATATAATGGAATCAAATATGTGTATGGTATATAAAGTTATATAAATATAGAAATCCCGCATCGTAATACTTCATAGATAAAGCTTCTTCAATGTAATACAATTACTAAATATATTAATACATATTGAATATTCATTTAACATATTCCTCAAATTAAAGAGAGCAACTTTTTTTCCAATAGACTTAAAGAAAACAATCATGGGATATACAAACTGTTTAGATTTTTCAGCTAGGTAAAAAAATTTACCGCAACCCACTAATGTATAAAGTGATTCTATGTAAATCAAAATTTCCGTACTTTTTCATCTTATTATATTGATCAACTGTGCCATATTTCATTGAAAAAAATTGATTATTTTTGACATATTAGGCATCCAGTTTTCTGAACACTATGCAATCACCTGATCCTAATTTATAACCAAATAATTGAATAAAAACAATATTTATATATATTTATAGGGGAGCCATAACTTCTTAATCCTCAAGATTTGCTACATACATCTATGTCTAGTATATAATTAATAACGATTTACCCCCATACGTTTAGTAAAAATTTAAATTTCTTGCCACCGCCCTTGTATAAATTTCGGTGTTCGGTATAATGATTGTAGTAAAAGGATGCAGAAAAAAATGTCCAGAGTAGTATCATTGTATGACAAAATATGGTTTACATTATTGTTGTGGGCAAAATCAACGTGAAGTAACAGGATTGTGAGTTATTTCGTTGCAATACAATATTATCTATTTTAATTAAATTTTATTTAGCCCATGGAACTATGTAATGAATAAGAATGTTGCAGTACTCGCTTCCATGATAATCTTGGATCCCCTTATAATAAAAAAAAAATACCACGGCTTTCAGGTGGTATATGTGAAGTATTGTCCCCTATGCAGTTTCAATTTCACTGTCGATACGTTTCTTAGGATTATAGACTTCAATCACTATAATATGCCCACAACCCTCAAGTTGTAGAGGTAAAGTGTTGGCCCATTGTGACTGCGTATCTAAACATCAATGACACCTTCTAACAGGCTATAAAACAACACAACTCATGGGATTTACAAATGAACTGCTCGGCTCCAAGGGTTTTTTTTTTTTTGCCGCCACTTGCCAATTCATCAAGGACACCTTATAATATAAATATATACATCCGTGTTCTTAGGTTGTACAGTGCTGGACATAAGACAAATTGCAGTGTATTTTTATATATCTACATCTAATAGTTTGATTGTCTGAATATAGTGTAATCAAAATGAAACTGCATACGATAATATTGTCTTGCAATGAAATTATTCAAAGTCATATTGCTTAGAATGATGTAACTTCACGATGATAATATTACACACAACAATTGTATCTCACAATAAAAATGTACAAAAAGATATTTCCCCAATAATTTGCTTTGCAACTTTCTTACCACTATCATTCAACATTGAACCATCAACTTCAAACTTTGCTTATGACCTTATTGCAGCCTTTAAAATTATTTAACAGTCGCTGCTCTGTTAAATATAACCGTTAATTTGTGCATATAGCAAATGACTACTAATCATAACTAGTATTTCATCTAGAGTGATATTGATTGTAAAATTTATTAATGGGAAAAGATCATCGTTTGTTCAACAACAGTTTGAATGAAATTTTCAGTAATAAATAATTGGAACATATATGTAGTTTTTAGAATTAGTTAAAACTTTTTTGCGTGTTTTATAACCCATTGCACAAAAAACTTGATTTAAATTCAGTTATAGTAATTTAAGATTGTAAATTTTGATGTATTTTGTTGATTTATTTGTATAAATATAAAAAAATATTATTTTGAGATACGTTTCTAACAATTTATTTTACAACATGATACGTACTTATAAAAGGGCATTAACAATTTGCTTTCTAAGAAAAAAAAATTATAAATACAGAAAAACTAGTGAAAAAATGTAAAGTTTTATTTTCATTTTAACTGTTATTAATATGAATTAAGTAATTGGATACATTTTGTAAGTGGTACAAACCCATAAAATAAACCATTATTCCAAATTGACGTAATCGTTGCTGTAGGCATGATACGAACATATAAAAGTAAGTAATTTTTGTTATCGTATTCAAAAACCAAAGTAACTTGATGACGAAGCAATTTTCGAATTCATAATAATATATATATTTTCAATCCCTTTTGTAAGAAAAAGTTTTTTAATATATAATAAGAAAATTGGGTGAAAAGTGCCCGTTTTATAAAGAATGTGGATGTATTTATCTTCAGGTAGGAGGGGAAACCCAACTTAGTGTGTATGATGATTTCTCCTAGACATAGAAAAATTAGTATGAAAATTGAATGTACCTAAAGTGAAACGTGAGCTGATTGAGTCAATAAACGACTTAGAAGCTTTGGCTGCTAGAAAGGAACATTCCAAAAGGTTTGACCTGACCCGAGACGATTAATTCATTGACAAGCTCCAGAAGATGATAGACGACAACCATTCTACAAGAGGCCTGACCAGGTAGATTAACTTTGATGAGAAGACCATTGGAAACTTTATGAACGAGGACATCAAGTACAAGTCATACAAAAGAAGACAACTTGTTTGACCTCACATCCCCTGATGTTTGACCTCCTAACTTACCCGACTGTAATCCCATATACTTATATTTGTTGGGTAAAGTGGAGAGAAATACCAACAGAACTGCCTTTAAGAGCAGGGACTACCTCATCACAAGGATCTTCAGCAACCTTCACAAGGATGGCGTCACCGATGCCTTGTCGCAGTGCAGATGGTGTATAGAGAGCAAAATTTAGGCCAGAGGGCACCTTGATTGAATATATTTATTCTGTATAAATCCCTGTACATCCAGCAAAACTATATGTTCAAAAATATTTTTATGGTAAAAGGATGATGTTTTTAAATTAGTTAGTTACTAAGAATAAAATAGTGTTCGCTACGTTTACTAACTCAAATTGTTTTAGACTGAAATTATTCCCAGACAGGTTTACAACTTGATTTTTAGAGTTAAATTATAATATTGAGTACAAATTTAATAGTTCAACCAATTCCATGTAATGACAATAGACCTATTTACGTTGTACATGGCGGTCCAGAATTAATGTTCCAATAAAAAAAAAATCATGACTTGCACAACCATCTTCTAGAATATTTTGCCCACAAGCTTCGGCAAGTAAAATCAGTAGAGGCATATAAAACATGTCATCGAAAGAAAAACAGCTTTTCTTTAGAAGACAATCTGTGCAGGATTAGTAATTTTCCATAGTCTGTTATTATTATATAATTCTTCAAGATAAAACATATATTTGTAGAGTAAAAACTAGTGTGGGTGCTTATAAAACACGAAAAGTAACAATGAAGGTTTGCTTTGTGTAATTCCTGGTTAAAAGTAGAATTGATGATATACATAGGAGTAATAATAATTTACTATATGTCCTTGGAATATTAGAAATAGGATTGGTGTTGATGGATTTCATCTCACAGCTATTGTAACTTATCTAATGAAACCTCATGACATTTAAGCTACTCCTCTCCCAAACATTCTCCAAAATGTCGGGTTGTCTACGTTCGTTTTATGTTTCTTTTATTTGTACATACTGGTTGGTCATATATAGTGTAGTAATGGCAATCAGGTAGTCCATGTTGAGCCTGGACACTAAATTTACCTTACAACGAACAAATAATTTAAAATGTAAAGTATAAGAGGTTGAAATCTGGGGAAAATGTAGACCATTTGGTTTGGCCCTAAAGAGATTAAAAATTATCTTTGTACCAGTCTTGCATTTTATTTGCACTTCCGCCTACTGCCCCATCCTGCTGTTACAATATTTCTAACATTTTTTTAACATACAATACTATTAAATTAAACCATTATATCAATCAAACCTTTACATTTGAATTTCAGCAGTAAAATTTTAATTTATTGTTTTTTATAATCCAAAAATGGATGATATGAAATAACAATATTTTACATCTGTCTGCCCATATGAGTGTACGGGCCGGGTACATAATGCTACAAAATGACCCTTAAACCACGTACTTTAAAGGACATAAGGAAGTAGTGGCTTAATGACTTTAATGGAAACTGGATTCCGTCAGGATTACCTAGTAATAAAGCAACTCTCTTCTTTTTAAAGTCCCGGAGAGATCCGTTAAAAATTTGATTAATTATTGTTTTAAAGTGTGAGGTTTTGATTCTTATTTCAATTAAATTTGAATTAATCATATATTTACAGGTTGGAATAATTTTCGGAAAATTGTTGTCATAAGTATCATCCAGTTTGTTTTTTTCGTATTTGTGCAATACTCGATCCAACACTAATTAATTAAAATATTACATGTAATGCTTAGATTCAATTATTAAAATACAGTCAATGGCAAAGGCTCTACGACTTATAACAGCCATAAGGGCGTTTTTTAGAATAATAATATCTTGTTATAATTAATTGCATTGATGCTTAAAGTCGAGTGCAGACATTAATGCATGGAATAACGAATGTTCATCATAAAATGTTGGTATGGTATTGTGTATTGTAGCTCAAGTAAAATAATACAATGTACAAAGTATCTAACAACGTATTTTTTATTTTTTGTACACACGTACAACTTTATTTTACTAATGTAATAACTTTTGTACAAAAAATACAACATCAGATATATTTAATAGAGTCAACCTTGCATTAAGCGATCAGGTAGATGATATTGAATACGTGACTTCTTAAGACAGGTTTGGTATTTTCAAACAATTGTAACGTAGCAAATAATTGATAAAAATACAATAAAGAATAACATTTACGGCTTTCCAGTAATGGGATGGTACTCATTCTCAGATGAGAGGGAGGGGAGGGTAAAATGTAGAGAAAACATTCATATATGAACGTAGAATATACATGTATATATTTTTGATATGTCTGTGGATAAGAAGTGATGAAATCAGATATATTTTTTTCTTAGTTTTTTTTTTTTTTTTTTGGGGGGGAACCACTGACTTAACTTTCTGCTGTCATCATTATTTCATTCCTGAGGAGTGAATTTCATTTTTTACTACATATAATTATATTGAAACCTGATTGAACATTTGTGTGTGCTAATAAAAGACGGAAAGTCCCTCATATGATTGTCAGTCCTTGTTGAAATCAAAGTAGAATTGAGGATAAATATGTAAGCTAAGCTAGTCAAACTTCATATCTTGACACTTTATTTTGTAGATTTCCTCTACATTGCAGTGTATCTCTTAGCTTGAGAAGCTTTTCCTAAAAAAGAAGAAAAAACTTTCTAAAAATGTCCTCAAAAATGTCAAATTATTTTTAATAACAAAAAAAAGACTTTGGCAAATATTTCTATATTTATACTAAATGCCTTTTATATTGAAGATCTAATATAAAATACTCTAGGTATGTTATATAAACATTCTTTAGGCTCTTATAAGCGGCAATACATAATACATGCATTTGTTTCTATGTCATTATATAAACACCAATGTCTACAAAGAAAGACGTTGATAAATGACTTGACTTTTGCTCATTAGCAAATCCTTATCCCTTAAGTATACCTATAATGCATTATAAACTATTAAAATTATTTAAAATAAAATATATCATAGTAATACATCAAGTAAAAACTTGAGGGGGGGGGGGGAGATTTAACTAAAGTAAATTAGGTAATTATAATGTTTCTTTCTTTTTTTATTTCATATAAGACAAACAAAAATACTAAAATATGAAGTTTATCTTCATTTGATGAGATATTTAGGACGACACTTTTTCATTACGAAATATTTTCTCTTTTTATCTCAAAATTGAAGAACACCTTTGTAAAAAGTTGAAATGAAATTATAAAGATTTCTTAATTATAATGAAATAACTATTTTGTTGAAATTCTATAGTTGTTTAATAAACTATGTTTTTTGCAGCTCAAATTTCAAAGTGTTCGGTTTTGAATATACCACTCAGTAGTAATATTTCAACTTTTATCAATTTAACCAATTGTCTAAAATTTAAAAGGTGTTAAACAGTTTAATGCTCTTTCTTTTTTTTACAATTATTTATTTATGTGGCATAAATAACCGCTATAAGTTTAAATTGCTGAATGGATCTTTCAGTAAATAAAATTAAGAAGATGATCTAAATAATTAGAGATTTGATTATTTAGATCAAGTCAAATCAAGTTTAACTTTTTTCTTCGGATTATAATATATCTAGAATTACACCTATTAAAACCCCTGTATTAAACTTTTCAAGAGGGAGTTAAAGTATTTCTCTCATACACAACCGTTCAAACACTGACTTTTTAACTTTTCGATTATGTTTCAAAAAGTAGGTAGATCGGAGAGGTGGCGCAGAAGGTTCTTAGTGTAACCTTGACCGAAGCCACCTCTATTACAGATCTTGGTGGTAGAGAAAATACTCCAGCGAACTCTATATGGATACATTTTTTGTTTGAACAGCTGTTTAATACGAGTTTGTAAGGCATAGGAGAGGCCTTCTATACTTGTTGGTGTTTGTACATTTTCTTGTAATAACATTAAAATACAATAGCGAAACAAAGCCGAAAGGAAATCTGATCCATATTCCAAAATCAAAAAGGAGAACCTTTTCGGATCTTCATCCATCGGAGGAACACAAAACGACTAGGAACCGCCCTTTTGATCTCTTTAAAGATTTGTCTTTTTTTGCAAAAGCCAAAAAAGGCCCATGGAATCCTCTGACAGGGAGAATGGTTTTTTACTTTTCAAAATTGGCGAAGAGTGCTACAGTTTTTGTAGTATTCAAAAGTGTTTAAATAGACTTTAAAAATCCTATTGAGGATTATAGCTTTTCCAGATGTATTTTGAACCTGCCTAACTAAGTCATATAAAATTTTTTGTCATCCCTTTATGTATTTATTTCTCCATGGGTGTGCACATTTATTGTGAGTAGTTTTAAAATTACATTTTTTCATTTAAAAAAATGTCAAGCATAAGAAGGAGTGGCTAAAAAGTAGATTTTGTTAGGAAGGCGTTGTTCTCCATATAAAAAGACAATGGTCGTACTTTAAAGCTCTCTTCGTATTCATAGTTGAATATGTATATAAAAACTCTCATCTTTTTATTACTTTTTTAATTTATTTTTACACCTACTTTTTTTACGAGCCAGTAGATGTGGATTTTTTCTATTAAATTTGACAAAACCCCTGTAATGATATTTGTATTCAAGGATAATATTTTGTTATATAGAAATTAGGATTTCTTATTTCCTGGGAAAGGATCATCGTTTGGACATGAAGGCCCCTACTGATCTGTAAGCCAGCTAATTTTGAAAAGGTTGGTTATTTCTGACTCATTTTAAGGGTTTCCTTGCATACAGAGTCAGATTCATGCCAAAAAAATCATCCTAGACAAGTATATAGCAAGGAAAGTTCATTCTGAAGCAAGTTAATTGCAAGGAAAGTTCACCCCGAGAAAATTCATGCAAGACAAGTCTGGATGAAAAAACATGAAATTTTATATTATATAATATTATTATTAAAGAAGGTGAATTAAGTCCCCTAAATAGTGTGCTTGTACAATTAAATATAATAAAAGTCAAGATGATTTGATGCAATCGCCACTAGGAGTCATATTTAAATGAGCAATAAATCTTTATATTGTAAATACAGTTTAGGCCATAAAAAAATCTTAAAACTATTTAACAAATTTGATTGCAATCCCACCGATACAGACCATTACGGATAACATAAAGTGCTTAGTTAAGTATAAGTTCTTTTTTAAATTTTGAACAAATATTATTGAATAATTAAATCTTTGTATATAAAGTAAAATAGTATATTATTCCTGATTTTTTTCATTTTTCCAAAAATATTTTTTTAAATATATATCTTTTGGTGGTGATCAATTTTCCTCAGGATTAACTTTTTTTAACTTACTTCAGGATGAACTTGCATAGAGTTTAACTTTTCTCCATTTTTGATGACCTCTGTAACAATATTGAGTCGAACAATCACGATATTTTTTAAACATTTTTATTTGTTCAAAATCTAAAATTGGAAAAAAATTAAATGTATTTTTAAATTATATTAAATAATTTAAAATGACATCCTCTATACATCAAAAACTGTTATGCACTTTTGTTTGGCTCTCGGTTAGTCAAATACTCTTCTCTCTTACTGGGCGATCTCCCACTATGGTCAAAAATTCTAAGCCTTAAAGATATGCTAAAAACAAAAAATCGTAAATTCACATTGTAACCTTGGATATTTGAATAATATTTTGACAGAGACCAGGTTAGTTGTCATGACATTTTATTAAATAAGTTGCAAATGAGAGGAAAAAATGCAAACAATCCCTACACCGTAATTCATTAGTAAGGGCAGAGGCAGGAATTATGTATAACTCCTTAGAAATCCCTCAATTTTTCAAATACTTACGCACTTGTTATCACTTTATAGCTAGCTGTTTTATGTTCAATAATTAAAAAATAATGATAGAAGCTTTGGAAAACAAAAATCCCATTCAGATTGCCAATCGTAAATAGTTGTTCTCACTGAATAGAACATATATTATACACCTCTGAAAATAAGGTTATTGCTGATATGATACTATCTTTTATTAATGAGCACATACACAAGTGGTTACTTTATAATTATATTTTCTCTCCTCCTCAAAAGTAAACGATTAATGATATCATATATTTAAATTCAAAATACACTACAACTAGATTACCCAACACAATAAATTTAACACGCGAGTACATACATAGTAATTACAACTTTATTAATACCTATTGCACATATATTGAAGAAAAACAGCTATTTTTTTAGAAGAATGTATAATTAGCAAAAAACACACATTAGATACTTTTTCACCTATATATAAAAATGCGAAATATTTTATTGAACAGACATTATAACTTGAATATGAAAACAAGGAAATTTCTTCAAGTAGACCCTTTTGTATGTTTATTGTCTTTATATTCTATGCGCATAAATACTTAGAAATAATTTAAAACTAAATATATTTTATTTTTAAAATAAATCTAAAAAAAACTTAATTTAAAAAAATCTATTTTTACATATGGTTTAGTGTTTCTCTTCCAATATTATGTTTCCCAGAATTTATTTGGGTTTTAAACGTATGGGAAGTACCTCTTTTCATTTTCATCTTTCAGAAAAAATTACTTAACAAAATATTTTGAATGATACATTATAACAATAGGACATAGAGCAAAAAGTTATATAAAATTTTTCTACGATAAAGAGAAAATGCTTGTTAGGAGGATAAAAATTTGAAATTTAATTACAGTTCTAATACTTTAAAAGCCAATCACACGCAACTTTATTTTAGTCGATTATGTTCTGGTAATTTTGGTTGCAAAGATCCACCATACTCGGGAAGGACAATTTTCGAAAATGTGGATAAAATATCATCGCGTCCGACCATCACTATTTTGATTCCCAGGACATTAAACATTAATTTAAAAAAACAAAACAATTCTTATGTATTTTCTTTTATTACAAATGTATATTTAATATGCTTTTTTGGACTAACTTGAATAGATGTATTTTCTCATTCAAGAAAAAAAAACCATAAATCTGATAAAATATCCATATTTCATTTTCATTTTCTAAAGTTTTTATTCTATTGTGATATTCAACTATTTTTTTGTCAAAATGTACCATTTGTTTATGCAAATAAATATACAAAGTAAATTTAACTAGAGATAAATCTTGATTTTGCTTTTCTTATGTAAATTTCCATTTTGTGGCCTTTTTGTTACAAACTCCTACAAAAGAAAATATTTCAGGTTCATTCTACTGTACAAAGATATGTTTAGAACTATTTTCTTTTTGTGTGAGTAATGGCTCAAAAAATATGTAAAAACATATTTGGGAGTCTAATTTGCATTGGCTTATATTTTGTAATTATTTATTTTAATGGATCAAAGGGATGCAGAAACTTTCTTTAAAAAATATAATTAATCATTTACTTTATTATTCATCAGTTGGGCATGTGGATTTTTCTGCAATTTGCTAAAAATATTATTATTTTCGCAAATAGGTTTGGTGTCTATTATACAAGGTGTACGTAATTAATTTTTTGATTAAACATATTTGATGATATTCATTTCTTTATTGTCGTAATTTAATAAAAAAAAAATATTTTATTGTATTTACTCCCTAGTACTTCGTTAATCAACACAAAATGGACTAATGTAATTTTGTTTCAAGTAGAAAAAGAAATAATAATTGCCATTTGGTCTATACTTTAAGGTTAAGGCCCCCCCCATAATAATATGGAACAGTTATAAATAATTGGATTATATAATAAAATAATGATATTTCTTAAATAAACTGATTAATTAAATATATAGCAACACACATTTCTTGATATGATTTCCCCTTCATAGACACTGTTATTGAATCAAAAGGTCAACTCTTTCAATGACATTGATATATTTCAAAAAGCTATCAGTAACCGTGATACTCACATATTTCCTTTCAACTCTATGGTATCCTCTTGTATATGCCATTCTCCATTTGAGTAATTTGCTTATTATTTTTCTACACAACACTTTGACAACATTCGTTTTGCATGGACGATATAGAATAGTATCATTTTTTCTCTCAAGTTTCTGCAACCGTCATTGACTCAGAATATTTTTCATCTAATAGGTCTAAAATATCACTAACATTTGGATATTTCGTCTAAAAACTATATTTTGTTTAAAATGATAACTATGATTTCCAAACTAGTAGGAGAATTAACATAAATTTTTGATAAAAAACATTGTAAGACCAAACCCCAGAAACTATGCTGAATATAGGTCATGTTAATTTTTCTGGAAGTATCCAAAACAACAATAATGCAAAACCATTAAATCACACAACATTTCCATCATATGCATTACTGTTTTGATTCAATGAATTATTTTATTTAATCGTGTAGGTAAAACATAAGTTAATTAATGTAAATTAATATATATTCAAAAGAAAATATTTATTAAGGGATATTTGTCTCCAATTGAAACTAAATATGATAAGCTACGAAGAAATTATCAATATAAGGGTTATGATATGAATACTTTCTCAAAAAAGTGTCTTCTATCTTTGAGATTAAATAAAAGGGCATCTTTAATACTCTCTAATAACGAAGATACGGAATTAGAAATTTTATAAGAAAGTAATAGAAGAAAGTTATATTTAAAAAATAAGATATTTTTTCGACTAAATTGAACGATACTTTTGGAGCAATCTTTCAAGTTTTAACCCCAATAAATGAACTTTTAGGACAAAATATTTCACTTTTCCACACCTCCATCATTAATTATTTTAATCACAAATAAAGTTTTTTTATTGACATGGTGATTTTACAAAAGTGTTATTGTTATCCAGATGTTAAGAAATAGATGGAAAAGTACACCAACTCATTATAAGGGCATAACAAAGATGAAATTTTCTTGTTTAGTGTTAATATTTGGACTATGATTCATCATGTCTAAATAATTATTTAGAAAAGGGTGTTAGAACAAAATTTGAAGAACATTATTTTAAGTATTTGAAAATGTGTTACTAGCAAGGTTTTCCAAGACCAAACCGTACCGTGGTCTTAGAACACTACTCTATGCCGCCTAGCGGCATTTGCTTTAAAGCCAGCCTACTCAAAGGGCAACGCACTCGGGAGAAATTAATTCCTTGAACTCAATGTGTGTAGGTTCGCGCCCTGGTCATTCCTAGGGAAAGAAATATACATTATATATATGGACTACTACTTTATGCCACCTTGGCAGAATTTTATTTTTGGGTGGCATATTGTTTGGCCATTTAAGAAGAAAGAAAACATTAAAAGAAGAAGAAAAAAACTGGAAAAAATAAAACGAAAAAAGAGATGACATGGTGTTACTCTGCATATACAAAAATACCCTTTGTATTTTGTTGTCTGCCGTTGATTTCCTAGTCTCGCCTGATACGTCATGAATATTTAATAATTTATTCTTTCTGATACATAAACAAAGTAATAAGTTATCTTATATTTATTCTTTGTTTACAAAAGAACATGAATACAATTACTCGTTTATCCCTTTTGTATAAATAATATATATATTGGTCATTTTATTATTTATATGAAGAAATTTTTGCTATTTTTGTTTAATACTATTGTATAACTACTCTTTTAATAAAACATTACTAAGCAATATTATTATAATACGGTATCGATTTTAAAACTATATAGCATTTTAGTATTTATTTTAAAGACTGTGAATAAATAATACGATAGTAACAGTCGTGAAGTACATAAGAGATAAATAGCACTCGGTATGATTGACTTATTTGGCTAACTATCAAAATATTTCTGGTGTTTTTTTCTATTTATTTTTGGATGAAAGGTTGTGTGATACAGTAAAAGTGACAACATGATGAGAGACAAACATAAATATATAGCGATTGAAAGAAACAGGCACGCGCAGAGAGAAAAATACATTCAATGCAAGTATGAATGAAATATCTACCGGAAACCTTTCCCGTAGCATAAGAATAGATTTTATAAAACACTTTGGTCTTTGGAGGTGGCATTCAAAAATTTGGTTTTCTCTGATGGTTACCTCTGATGCATACAACTGCCAGCTAATTAAAGTAATGTACCGGAAAGAATTCCTGCATCCTTAAATGCACATATTTATGAGGAAGTAACCCAGAAAACATGCGGTAAAATCCCATGCCAGGCCGGATGCTGGTTTGGAACTAAAACAAGATACTCGAAATCTTAGGTTGCTAATGATTGAAAACTCCTACAATATGTAATAAAAACAAAATAAAATATTGTTCTTTTTTGACAGATTTAATTATTATCAATCAAAACAAAAAATGGAATTGATTTTTTTTACCCATTTCTTTTTTTTTACATATTGAACATCTTTTTTCAAAAAGTATGTTTCATTTATAATGAAATTCGATTACAGACTTTCTCTTTTCCTTCCTTTCTTTTTCCCAGACAACCTACATACAAATCCAATCAAACATAAATTTTTTACCCTATTTCTCATTGTGCAGGGTGCATAAGAAGTTTCTCCATTTCTTAAATGAATACATTTTATAAAATTTTTTGTCAATATGGAAAAGTAAATTTAATTTTAAATCTTTTATATATTTATATTACTCTCTTTAAAGTTATAACCTTCCGTTCATACACTGGTAATGATATACCCCAAAATATAATTAAATAATTATTATTTCTATGAATCTGCATTTAATCCCCGTTATTTTTCAGTGTACTCCTAAAACATGAAATCCAATTCAATTCAATTTTTTTATTTATCTTCATAATGTCATCTTAAGAATATATTTGTATAAATAACAATTATTAATCGAGGTTTAATATTGAACTCTTTTGCTTATTAGTTATTCTTTATTTTTTTTCTTCAGATTTCTTAAATTCAAAAGCATACATGGGTGGCAAAAAAATTGTTATACTATACTTTACTTCATCAAAACTGATACTTACTATTCGAATTTGCATAATTTAATAATAATTTCATATAAATTTTTATCAATAATAAAAATGTAATGTTTTCACTATAAGATTAACAAATTATATCCTGTCGAAATCCCAAACTTATGTCGGTAACGTTTATTTTCACATGTGGATTTACTTTTTCTCAATATCTTATATTCAAACAAGTACTTTTCATTGATACTTCAAGTGGAAAATGAATGGAATTGAAAAAAATATATTCAACATTTAATTGACGTAATTATTATACATATTCAAGTGTTTATCATCTAAACATTCCTTATCACTGATGCTGTTATAAGGTGTTGCTCTAATGGAGTCCTTATGTCATTTTCTTCATTCACAGCATTTCTGATTATCTACAAATGTATTTAATTTCTTTAGAGGGTCAGCACATTCAGATGATTGGTTCAGACTTTATTTGAGCCTTCAACCTCATTAAACCTGTATGCCTGTTTGCTTATATTTTTTACACCAACTACAACTAAATTTACAATACAGTCCAAAGTGTGAATGGCTTAATCTATCCCACAGTTTCAGACAAAAACAGTAACTTTCCTGAAAATAAATGTATTCTTCATTTGAAAAAAGTACTGTGATAAGTTTTTTGATATAATTTTCTGAGGAAGCATTCATGATCCTGAATTATTCCTTTTTATATATATTTTAGCAAGTTACAGATTATTCTAATTTGTATTCTGAATAACTGAAATCATTTTCTAATTTTTAAATGATTTTTTGCTCCTTTTGAGTTATTTGGCTCTAAAATAATTCATTTGCTTATGTTAGATCAATAGTTTTGGGTAGCGTTGATATAAAAAAAAATTACATTAATTGTCGAAACAATAAATCTATGTTGTTTAAATTACCATACTTTTATTCTGGATATATGACAATCGAAAATGTTCAGATTTATTCTACAAGAGAATATCTATAAATTTTTTTAAGGGTATATTTGTGTATCTTGAATATTTATAATTTCAAATATCATTTAAAACAATCTAGGCAAAATGAACCGTAAGACAATCTGCGTAAATAAGTCGTTTTTAGAAAAACTTATTGTTATAAAATAATATTTATTAACAATCCTTAATCTTGAAATATATTTTGAAAAACTAAAGAAATTTATTCTATAAAAAATATCAACAAGAGGTATTTTTCGTACTTGAAAGTTGAATACGAGTAAATTTAACCTGTAAAACCATAAGAACATTAAAGACACTCAAGTTCAATTACCAATGTACAGAGTGGTCCGTATAAATTGGAAAAATCTAAAAGACTTATAAGGAACAAACTAAACTGGGCAAAATCAAAAATTATTTTTGATTTAAAAGCTGCATTTAATGATATTCAAATATTTATAATCTCTCTTGATAACCTTGGCCACACGGTGTTGGAAGCTTTAGTAGGCCTGAGAGACCACGTACGGATATAGCTTTGCCATTGTACGTATAATGGGCCTCTTCAGGGTCTCCACAGATGAACGATACATGGCACAGGCCTCATGCTCAACCCCTCCTAGAGATAGAAATTCGCATGGGTTTAGTTGCATGTTGTTTTCAGTCGTAAATTTTGCTCCCAAGGTGAAAACATTTTGAGGCCAAGTCTTACTGTACTTTTTTAGACTTGTTCGCAGGTCCAGAGTTTGTTGGAAGATGTAGTTTCTTCTTTTGGCTGCTCCCTCCATCCAGGAATCTAAATTAAAAGTGCAAATCCAGAACCGGTACAATTTCAATATTCGATCTACACGAGGTCGTTGGATCCTGGCAAGCTTTAAGTCGCCATGTGGTCTCGACCACATGTTAAGAGAGGCGAATCTCATTTTGAATAATTGAGTGTTATTAAATATAGCCTTAAAAGTATAGAAAATGTATGTTTCGGAAAAGCCATTAAAGATAAACAACTCCATTTTTAAATAGTTTCACCTTTAATGGCTATTACAAGTAAAAAAAAAATACTCTTAAATGTTTTGCACCCGGTATATAATAAGATGCTAGCAATATGTTTCTATACAATCTCGTCTACTTTTTTGAAATGCTATAGTCAAATCTAACTCTTGTGAAAGAAGAAAAGGGGGAGACAAGATGGATGAGATGTTGTTGTACGCCTTAAGAATTTATAATTTGATTCTGTGACATTTTTCTTTCTCTGGAGTAACCTATCATTTGATATATACATACATATACCATTGTAAGTAAAATGTAACATTGATGAAGAAAGTCGGGTACTTACTATTCATGTTTTGTAGGCAAGGACTGTTTAATACACGGAGTAATTAGAACTAAATTCATGAATTAAAGCATATACAATTACTTCCAGCAACAAAGTTGAACATAAGTATTGGTTTTTTACCTCTATATTTGATTGTTAGTCACCAGGGTTACGACAAAAGTTAAGGTTCGATTATGATAAAACTACGTATGAACATTATATATTGTCACAGTAAGAGCCAATTAAATTTTTAGAGGTCAAGTTCAAAGGTTGAGGTCATGGGCAAAATTGTTTACTAACCATAACTTTTGAACAAATTAAGGTTCATTTATAAATTTAACCTTAGACCGAGGTTGTGCCCAATGATCGTTCTAGTTACCTATTTAGTTCTTAAAAATAATTTGACACAAAGTGTTTTCCCAGGTTACATTTTTACATTAAATAAAAAAAATCTTGGATAAGAATTATTCATTACCACGACTTGTCAAGTTTGTCTTCCACAAAAATGTTGTTTTTTTAGCAGTCATCTTGCAAGCATTACTAAGCCGAAATCAAAGAAAATTTTCACTCACGAGTCAGCTAGACATATGCTAATACTGTTCCACTACTAATAAATATTTAGTTTTGATTTCGTATATATTGTACCCTTAGAATATGAATCTATTGGCAAACGAAATAAACCAATTATGATAAAACAAAACTAATTTTATCAAGGATAGGGGTATATCTAATCATTTGTTAGATATAGGATAATACCATAATTCTTGAATGATTATATATAATGATTATTATAAGTTATTATACCAGGGTTTGTATTCCTAAGATCCTGGTTTCTAAGACTTCTCAGTGTTTTGCATCCACGAGAAAAATATATATATATATTAAGAAAACTCAGAAATATCCAATATCCAATTATTTTAAAGTATCAGCTTTCTTTAACTTTTTCATTTAACATAAAGGTGATTTATATTGAGGATTGATTAATACTACTTTGAAAATCAAGTACTGTATTTGTTTTGATCTGAAACAGAGTTTCCGTTCAGTCCCATTTGCAAATCCTTAAATAAGTAAAATCGATCACATGGGACATTATTATGAGTTTATTTTTTATGTCTACACTATTAGCATTCCAATATTAGATGAAATTTTATGAATATTAATAAATTTGTTTTTGGTGTTATCACACATGTAATCCAAGGCAATCAATAAGATCCATTTAAAATTTTGCAAATAGACGTATAACATAACCAAGCGAGTTCATATGATATATATATATTTTTTTTTTTGACCTTCAAGTAATTATGGGACTTTTCTTTAACAAAAAAAAACCTCTTATACTGTTTACTTTTTTAAATCTATCTCCTTCTCTCTGTCTCTCCCTTCTTCTCTTCTTCCTCTGTATCTTTTCTTCTAACTTCATTCTTTGTTTCTATTCCCTCTATTCAGTACAGCAACGCAGGCACCGTCTGCTAGTAAGTAGTATATACACCTTAAAATACATTGTAGACCAATATAACCAGTCTTATGACTCGACTGGGAACAAGAAATCAAACCCCAAACAACCTTGTCCTATATCCATTGACAAAATGTATTACCAACGACATCACTCATTACATATCATAATTAATCATTTGTAAATTTACATTTTAGGTAATGTTGGAAAAATAGATGCATTTCAAATAATTCACAATTGTATCAAGGTAAGAACAATTTAAAATTTATTTATGTTTTTATCTTTTCTTTTTATAGTATCATTTAAATTACTTAAACTTCATGATATTTATCATTTAATTAAAACTGTGAGGAGTTGCACTATTATGAATTATCTAATATCATTTACACTATTGTTTATTTTAATATCATTTATTACACACCATTTGTTATATTTAATATGACACTAAAGATTGTGTTTCGAACTTTATTGAAGACTAGTTCGTGAAGACAGTGAGAACAAAATTAAACTTTTCTACAGTGATTTATAACTGAAATAGACATTTCCTAATCAAAATAAACTCCCTCAGCCTTATTGACGACCGTCTCCTTCTTCTTGAAAGCGGTACAATTCTTCAGGATATATACTTTTGACAAGTCAGCCTATGCAGTATTGATGGCAGACTGCAAAGATTACACAGATCCTTGAGACTTGTTGAAATCAGTTCCCTCGAACTATTTCTAGATAAAATAATCAAAAGAATTAAGATCGAGGGAGCTAGTTTGGCATTATTGAAACATAAACCTGTAGGTTAACTCCATATTTTTTGGGTATTTTACTTTGTGTGACATTGAACTCCATTAAAATCCCATTATATTCTTACTTGATGCATGGAACAACATGTTTCCATAGTAGTACCATATACGAGTACTTCAGAAGTGACCTTCTCGTTGTTCCACATAATGATAGGAGGACACTTCCACTCATCGGGCCCGAAGACTTTTTTCCTTCTGACCTTGCTCAGACTTTCTGGCGACATTTCCTTGGCTTTCAAATCGCTTCTTAATGCTTTTAACGGCAGTCCGGCTGATCCTATAGTTATTGTCCATATCAAAGGGGGTCTTCTGGGGGCGAGCATTACAATCACAAGAATTATTTTGGTTTCCCTTCTTTCGTTTTAGAAGATACAACATATATTTATAAATAAAAACGATCTCAAACGATTCTTAGAAAATAAAACTACCTTACTTATGTAAAAATGTATATCAAAACTCGAAATGTGAGCAAGTTTTAGTTTAAATATAACGGATGAGATTATTTTAAGATGACATTGAAATATTATAATGGTTATTATAACGGTGACGGTTGTGATAAGTGCTGGAATTATCTTCCCATTGTTTGTTCTAAAATATAGTTACACTTCACATTAATTTTATTTATTGTTTAATCCAGAAGAGGTCCTTGAAGAGTTTATTAAGAGTGAATTAATCCCATCTATTATTTAAATCCATTTATATATTAATCTACTATAATAGTTTAATCATCCAACATATGAAAAATTCAATAATTTAATCGTCCAAAAATAACATAGAGTCTTTTTTTTTTTTTTACAATCTAACTCAAACTCTTTAATTCTGGAAACGAGTTGATGAATTGCATTCCCATGTAATTTTCGGAAAACTATAGCTTAGTATAATCTTCAAATGGATTCAAATAATAGCAGACATATCGTTCACCCAAGGCAAAAAATATGCTGGCTGGATAAAAGTGTTAACTGAGATTTAAAACTTTCAATAGTTAAGTGACAATATAATAGTTAATTGATTCAAACTTTTATATAATTGTTCTTAAAATTTTAAGACCAGAATGTGTGTAATTTAATTATTTATTCTTGTTATAAAACCAAATTTTCAAAATGAATTTTCTGGATAATGCATTTTTGAAAGCAAAATACCCTAAATTCAGCAATAAACAATGCTATCTGCATTGAATTATAAAATAAAGTTTACAGCTTAAGGATTTATAACTATTTCACTTTACTAAAATTTGATTCACTTATATAAAAATGTTGTTGTATACTAGTACTAAGTACACAGAGCTCCTAAAGTAAAAAATGTTATAATTATTATTGTTCAGAGCTAATAATAAGGGTTGTATACCACTGTCTTAATAAAGCAATATCAACAAATTGTTTTAATTTAGGGGCGAAGGAGTGGTACTGTTTTGGGGGTCTGACTTATTTTTTCCGGGTGGAAATAGGTTGACATTATTTGTTTTGATGATGTCCTGAGTTAGCAGTATACGTAGATGCAAGTTTTGTCCATGTACTTTATGGGGTGAAATGAATTATTTTTGAGAAGACTTTGGAAGGGGTCTGACCTCACTTTTCCGACGGACATTTTTTCAGTTTTGCTTTTTTATGATATCCTGACATAGTATTACAACCAGATGCGTCCATGTACTTAATAGCGTGGAAAAAAAATTAAAATTTTACGGTTGCTGGAGTACTTGTTTCTGACCTTAAATTTCCGACTGACTCATTTTGTCAGTCTTGGTTTTTTATGATGTTCTGACATAGTACTATACATTCGTGCAAGTTTTGTTCATGTATATTATGGTTCAAATAAACCGTTCATATGCTTTTTTCAGGGGGTTACGGAGCCCAAACCCAGGAGGGTGAAAGGCTTAGAAATAAAAAATCAATGTTCTAAGTGACATAAGTAATTTGACGAGGTCAAACCTTCAGTAACTTATGGGTTGAAATCTTCTTTTGCAGGATCACAAACTATTCGCATATAGTCGTTTCTGAAATATGAAAAACATTGACTTTCGACAAAACAAAAATGCAGAATAAAAATCCTCATCTATGATTTTTCCATTAAGTTATTATATTGCATGTCTGTGTGTTTTGGTGCTGGGTTAAAAATATGTTGTGTTAAATTTTCGACAGGGTTTGGGTTAAAGAACGTTTGAGCAAATGATCCAATAATAAATGTCTTACAACTGTCGCCGGTCTATCTCATACTGGAATTTATACGGAAGCTTAGAATTTAGAATTTGTTTTCCTAAAGATCTTGTTAAATGATAGTATACCATGAAAATAAAAACTCTTGTGTATATGAAGAGACTGATAATTTGTTGCATAATTATAGGTGTATACATTTTTTGGAATTGAGAATCACTATTAGAGTAATTCTTACGTATGTCCTTGCTTTATACCGAGAAGGATCTTTGTTCACTTCCATTCTTTCATAGCTTTTTACACTTAATCTAACAAGCATAAATGAAATAATAATATCCATCGGTATGGTAAAAAAATACAACCGAAAATACACATAGTCACCTTGAATATTTAAAAAAATTAGGATGAGAAAAGCTTCATTAAACTAGCTGCGAGCAACTAGAAAATGTAGCAAAAATTATAATAATTAACACTCCATATCTAGCAATGATATAGGCAGAAACTATTCCAATATCGATCCTCAATTCTACTCCAAGTCTAACTAGTACTTACACTTTAATAGTAATCAACATTGCATTACGATATTCACGAACAAACAAGTTCGTGGTAACACTTTATAGTTTATACATCGTACGTAGAAAACTATGGTGGGGAAAATTGCTAGTGGAAGATTGCCCAGTAGAAAATTGCTATGGAGTAAAATTGCCCGTTAGGAAAAATGCCCATCTTTTATTCAAACTTCATGATGAATAATTAGTCGTTATAAATTCGCTTAATATTATATATGACAAGTATCTAAACATATTTGTTTGTTCCATTCCCAAGGGAGTACCTTCAAGTGTGAGTAATTTTATAGTAATACAATTTCCTTGCAAGTTTTAAATTCAATTCAATCTTCTAAGAAATGGATCAAGAGGATTGATAAGGAAGGGGGGAATAAATAGATTAGCCCCTCTTAAAATATGGTTAAGTACTTGGGGGTATCCTTAAAAGCTTCAAAACTACATCCAATTCATCTAATACATCCAAGGAAACCCTTTAACATCACAAACTAGTTCAAACCCCTTGGGGTGGCCAAGATCCTATGGGTAGTGTGGGATAGTTAAAACCCAACGCCTATGCATCCAATGAACCCCTCACATATCAAATAATAATTCATTGCCCTCGGGTTGTGCAGGGTAACAATGGGTGGAATAAAAAAATATGTTTGATATTTGTCATAAATACTATTAAGCCAATTTATAATGTGTTATTATTCATCATGAAGTTTGAACAAAATACGGTTTATTTTCCTCCAAGGAAGTTTTCCTTCTATCTTTATAAATAAAATATGGTATTTCTTCCAGAATAAATGTGTATTGAAAACTGCTTTAGTAAATGAAATAAAAATATTAAAGTAGGAATGATGGTATTATTTTCATCCATGCTAATACACAAACATGACAGCTAAATAGATCTCCTCAAAAACATTATCCTTTTTGTCAAGATTGTAATGCTTTTTTTAAAATAAACAGACAATGTTTAGAATTTACTGCTTTACGTAACATGGTTCAAACTTTACTTTTGCTATTACATAGGTACATCGATTATTTGTGGTCTCTTTTTAAGAAAATATAATTTTAAATGTTCTAACAAAAAAGAAGTTAAATTATTCCAAAAGGATCATGTAGGATCTTTATACATGCAAAGGTACATTGAAACGACTTCTTCTCAGAAAAATACTGTTATTACAAAAAACACGCAAAATTCTTTGGATAAGTTTTAGGGCCAAATGATCGTTATTCTATATACTCCTAAAAGAATGCTATTGTATAATAAAAAGAAAATATATAAACCATAATATATGAGATCTATTTCCCCCCCCTAATGGTTTGTTTCTGCCCCCCCCCTCCAAAAAAACCCTTCTAAATATATTTACAATGCTACCTTTAAAGATAGTTACTCATATTTCTAATAAAAACATGGAAAAATATAGAAATGTTTATATATTTATGTATTAGTGATATCATACTTTTTTTAAATTATTATATGTCAAATTGGTCTTGCTTATTCGTCAATCATTTAACCTTTACAAAATTGTTAGAGTCTGTGAAAAGGTAATGTAAAATCAAATGTTTAAATTGGTTTTTTTTAGTTTTTTTTGCTAATTTTTTTAGTTTTTTTTTTTGCTAATTTCTTCTTAAATCATTTGCAGATTTTTATTTATTTCTAATAGCTTCTTTTTTGATGTAATAATTTGAATTTTTTACGGTAATTAATTCAACTTTTAAATATGTTTCATTATAGTTATAGATATTATAACTAATGTATTTTATACATGTAAAAATTGTTATAATCCCGGCAAGCATATATTAAAAAAAACATATACATTGATGATAACAAAAATATTTTCTCTCATAACCTTTAAGCATTATTGATTGTTGAGCCTTTCTTATTATTAACTATTTAGCATTCTACTTGTAACTAAGCATGTTGTTTTTTTACATTTTATTTAAATATTAAGTGCTGAGGTTTAGGTTCTCACACTAATTTCTGCATTTATATTTCTTATATCATGTACTCCCACAATTCAAAGATATTTACCCTACACTCAAAAGTGGGGCCAATACCAATGTCATGACAAACTTTGCTATAATAATATAATGTATTTTCTACTTTGAAAATTCAAATGTTTTCAGATAGAAAGAGCTGATAGTAATTTATGTCAAATGATAGTTTGTCTCTTAGACTAACTATTTGTTTTATGACACTCTCATAGATTAAGTTTTACACAAACTGAAATTTCAAGAATTTTGCATTTTTATATATTTAAAACAAGCATCAATAACTATCTTTTAGAAATGCTGGATATCCAAAACAGACCAATACATTCCTTTTGTGAAATAAAATTACCGTCGATCGATAATATAACTATTATTAGTTAAATGAGATTGACTGGTTTTTACATAAAATTCGTAGTCTTAAGTAGTTATTCTTAAACTTTTAGAAATAAACTGCTTGATATTGAATTTGTATCTTGTTCTAAATAAATTTTAATTTAATTTAACCAATCAAAGTTCAGAACAATATGAAAAAAAACCCGGGAAATAACGACGCTGACAGCACAATATACTTTTGTGCTATGGATGTAACGCCCCGTGGAGTCAAAATAAAAGTTTCAAGCCTTTGTGAACAATTAAACACTATTAATAAATACTTTTTTAATTGTTAAAAAGGATCGAAAAACCATAAAAATAGCAAAATCCGGGCTAAATAAATATGTACTAAACAAAATGCATTACTTTATAAGCTTTTGAAATTTAATATAAAGTAGAAATTTTGATTATTGAAAAAGATGTTTTTAGTTCGTATATTTGATTAAATATAAAACATTTTCAACCCATGAATTTCAACGCATCGCAATTTTTTTTCAGTAATAGTTAATTAAGAGGAGATATTATTTTACTTTTATTTCTCTTCCGTTATCTATACCGAGTACAAATTATTTAAGTGAATTAATACAACTAAGCATTTGAATTGTTTTCAAAATACTTATTTACATAAATAAGTCATACGTTACAGATGACACGGGTTCTTAGAATGATTTTCTCAAAATGTTAGGGGACATATTCCAAAATAATTGATTAGATGGAGTTACACTGATTAAATATAATTAATCACTATAGATAGTATTAAAATTATTCTCTCTTATCTGTGAGTTTTTGTGAAATCCATCTATATAAAGTATATTTCTTATTCTAGGAATCACGTGGGCGCGATCCTAGAGACATTGAATTCAAGAGAATAATTCCTCTCGAGTGCGTTGTCTGTAAGCTACGTCAATTTTGATGAAAATGAAAAAAACATAACTATTTAGCTATATTAAACTTGACATTCAGAAGTATATTTTAAAAACTTCAAAATTTATGATGGAAAAAATGAATTTTTAACTATAAAATAATCTATAAAAAAAATCAATTATTATAAAAAAACCTAAATAAATGAATTCAATTTCCAAAAAAAAATCTAATGTAAAATACAGTGATGATTTAACATACTAATATTTGAAGTGCCCTTTATGTTATTTATATATTTACATAGTGATAAATACCACGGGTAAGTAAACCATTACACGACACAATCAATTTATACTTATTTATCGTAGAACAGTAGGAAGGGGGCAGTGCAGTATGCAGTCTTCACTGGAGATGACTAATAATGGATTGGAGAAAGATAACATTGTTGGTGTTTATGGATTATAAAGTGTGTCATCATAGTTCAATATCAAAGAGTAAGAATGATATCCGTGGTTACTATTACATCCAGTCATTGGTCTTCCCATGCTATCGACTATTGACTATAACAACTAATTTTCATCATTCAATACCCTCTCTTGATCGTCTTTTTCTCAATTTTACAATCTGAATTTGGAGATTCAATAAGTAAGGGAAAAAAACACAGTTTAGCTTTTTGAAAAGGAAAAACGATTGCAATGCGTGTCCTTTTATAATTTTGTTCATTCTTGAATACAACATGGAAGTTTCAACATATCTCTCTGAAAGTATATTTATTGGCTATCAGTGTTGTAAATTATTTTAAAAATGCATAATGAAAAAAATATATATGAATTTAAATATAATTATTATATTTTCTCTGCACTGATCTTATTTGAAATGTAAAAAGGTTTCCTTTTTTTAACATTAATTGATTATCTCTATACAAAACTATATAAAAGTCAGCTAATATTCAAAAGTTTCTTAGTTTAGTATTCAGTTTTGCACTCGTCTTCTCCGTTCCCTCTTCAGTTCAGCTCTGTATTGAACCCCACAATAAATGAAGACGATGTTTATAATTCATAGAATTATTATGGGACTTATAGTAGCTATATTATTACAAATTTTACTTGTTCAAAAATCTTTTAACTAATCAATACTTAATTAGCTAATCAATTAGTTTTTTTTTGTATAAAATCTGGTTTTCCAAATCTTTTCATTAATGTATAATGGTTCAAAATATTTGGTCATATCTTATATGGGATATTCTAATCCTAAGAGAATAAAATTCAAATGTAAAAAACCATCATAAGTTTTTACATAATAAAAGTTAACTTTAAGAATAAAAAATTAGGTTTTCATATAAAAAAAGTGTAGACGGCTCTAGAAAGTCTAGTTCAACTGCAAAATATTGGTTTTAATTTATATATTCTGATGACAAATTGGTTGGATTTAAAATATTAAATACAAAAATAACAAAAGTCATTTAACTAATCTTTATTTTTTAATGAATGTGATATCATTATTTTTTTCATTTTTTTGACATTGAAATATTAATTTAACTAAATATATTTTTACATTCCACAAATCTGCATGTAATCATTTTAATACATTGCAATGCACTTATAAATATATTTAAGCACTGTCATAAAAAAAAGTGGTCATCATTAGATGGAATTTTCCATTGTATCGGAATTTTAATTCAAATTTATTCTTTTCTTAGAAACAACATATATTTCTATGAGTAAGTTCAGTAAGTCCTTGAACTACGAGCAACATTTTATATCAGAAAAGTTGTTCCATACTTAAAAAAAGGACAATGTTGAACTTATAGAATTATAATTTTGCAGGAAGATGAATATTCCTCACATCTCGTTTTCTTAAACAGACAATGACTTGTTGGTTATCCAAAATAATAAGAGATACTCAGTGACTTAATCACTGATTAACCGAACTTGAGTCTCTTTGGACTCTATTGTGTAATTTAACAACTTTGGAGTGACTCATTAAAGCAAAAATTCGTGCTTGTAATAATAATAAAAAAAGGGTTCATGGAATTCAAACCCCTTGCTAAAAATGGGGCGTAACTCGCAGTCTGAGTACTTTACTTCAGTATAAAAAATAATTTTAATACATACATTACATATATAAAAAGTGTAATTCTAAAAAGTCATTTTTATTGGCAATACCTTGACATGCGAACATTTATTGTTGCAAATTAGAAACATGACACTGCAATGTTTGTTATATACCCAGAAATACAAATAATGTATTTACAATAAATAAAATTATAAAGTGCTAAAACAACTTGACAAAAAAGATATAACAACAAAATAATGTTATTTTTCTCCTGTCTTTCTTATAAAGTAGTAGATAAATATCAAATTTCCGTTAAACGTGAGAGTCACATGTCGAGTGAATGAGTCATTCACTTTCTTTAAAAAGCTTTGAAAAATACAAAATAGTAATATGTATAGAATCTCATTTCCACAGACTAAAAATCAAATGTTGTGGACTCATGAATTTATTAGATAAAAGTAAATTAAACACTAAGCCCTTTTTGATACACTCAACATTCTTTGTTGTTATAGATTCTAGTTATAACGACTATTACAAAACGTCGTATGAGTTAAAAGTAACTTAGAGGCCAATTTTGTTAATTCAAGATTTGATTACTGTTTTGTATGGTAAAAAGCTACTTGCTATTTTTTGTAAACCCGTCTATTTTTTCATCAAATAAAGACAATGGAGGTAAAAAGGCAACGGATTTATATCTTATCCGCGCCAATCACTCTTTATTCTGGTTGCATATATTCTGAATTGCTCTGTTGAGCTCAATTGTAGGAAAGTAGGAAGTGGAGAACACATCAATATTGTCACTTCAGACTTCTTGAACAGAGTGGGTTATGAAATTGAAGCCAAGGAGTAGAAAGAGGTGATGAAAAAAGTTGTAAAGTTATTTTCCTATGCAACTACCCCAAAAGGAATTACTGTGAACAACACAACTCTGCACATGGCCATAAGACCATAAAAACTATATTTTAGTGCAAGGAAAACTTTAGTGATTCCTGGCCTCCAAACTTGTGTACCCTTCATCACCAGACTCCCTGCCACTGGACTATGGGGCTTCGTGGAGAGCAAGACTTTTTAAGTCCCTCATCTTAATGTTTATTCCCTAAAAGCCTTGACATTTTAAAGAGTAATTAGAATGAAAAATATTCCTGATACTATTTTCATGATGTTCTTAATCAAGTTAATTTAAATAATACTATCAAAAACGGATGTATGTAGAGTTGTAGCTATGTTAATTTTCTTCACTTTAATATTATTTAAGTTTGTTGTATCGTCTTTTATTATGTTTAGTAGGTAATTAATCTTTTGGACGTCTACAACGAACATGTATATAAAATATTGTAAATCAGTCCACAATCTTTACAGGGATCCTAGAAAACAATATAGCTTTTCGAAATCTTGGATTGAGACTCTTTTTTTTTTGTGCTTTAAAAACTCCACACAAAGAATTCCCTGTCGTTTTAGCACAAGAATCAGGCCGTTTTTATTTTCTCCTTAAGTTTTGGCATATCTTGCTCGATGCATCAACAAATGAAATCAAAATCCAGGGCCATGGATGTAAATGATGTCTTGCACATTTTGTATGGGGATACCAACATTTCACATTATTAAACAAGTAGCTTGTGATGGGATTTGATCTTGAACAGTAAATGATATTACCATTTATTGCTTCCATTTCTAAGTCCTTATGATTTTTAAACCTTTGACAAAATAGATTTTGTATTAATATTGTCTCACGATATCCAAATGATATAGAATGAAAAATAGATTCTTAATCTTGGGGCATCTAGAAATTGTTCATAGCTTAATTAACCTATCATTATTTTAATTTTGAAAAGAAAGAGTTCGCTTCTTATTTAAGTCATCCAGGGTAAAGGGCAGGCATTTTTTATTTGAATGCGGGAAAACAACAAATGCCTAGAATTAGATACGGTTTGTTTTTTATTTGAATTTTAAAATATTATGAAATTGTGTAAAATATTCATATTGGCCATTACAAAAAATAATTTAATTTCCTTTCCTACACAATTTAGAGCATCTTATACAAATACAGATAAACTGGAACGTCGCTAACTGATAATTATTTTCAAATTATATATTAATTTATACGAAGATCTTTATAGGAATGTGATTCCTTCTTATTTTTTGTTTTAATTTTTAAGGTATTAGGTGCAAATTTTCTTTCATATTATATGTGATTCATGATAAAATAATAAGTTAAAAACCAGTGTACTTAGTAAAAAAAATGTTTGGTAATAATAAAAAACTCATTCAGAGCCAGAGAAGTTAAAATTCGATAGCTGGTAAAAAAACAGTGAACATTTTCAGGAATGTAGGATATTTTTATGTAAAATATAGAGATATGTGTTATTATCCCTAATTCCCTTCACTTAAAATATTGACCCTACTCTGCAATAGACAATTTGTTAAAGGAAAATTAGTTCTCTGCATTGCAGAAGAACTATTTTTAATAGAATATTTATCTGTAATGTTTGTCAAACTACGCTATGTGTAATCAAAGTAGGAAATTTCACAGTTTTTTTATAATGATATAATTTCAGTAAAAGATTTAGCCTTGATAACGTTATAGTCATCAAGTCTTTTTCAAAAATAATCTCACAAAACAGATAATGCATGGAATGAAAAGTCCCGGGCACCACAAAAAGATGGTACTATTTTTTTTTATTTACCAAGTCTTACCTTCAAAAACCAACTATCAAAACTCCATGACAATTTGGTCCTCAGTTTGTGAGTTAGTGTGCAAAGGTTTACACTTGGTTTTTTTAGAACTATGGATTAAAAAAAAATCTTGTTTTAATTTTACACTGCTTCTTGATGGGAAAAAATACTGTTCATGCTTAGCAATGGCGTAAAAAGTGTTAATGGGACTTCCAATAAGATCAATAAATAACAATAATTATGAAAAAAAAACAATTTTTACGAAAAAAACTTTTTTTTCTTTTTTATGCCTGGGACTTTTCAGCTAAATAAGACACATATATATATATAAAATATTTATGATACATTTCCGTTTCTTCCAAACTATTCAATGCCTTATGAGTCTGTTAGTTGTAATTCCTCAACATAATTATGTGTAATTATTATTCTAAACTACTGTTGAAGGCCTATAAAAAGTTTGTGTCATATTTGCGATGAGAGTACTTCAAAACAATATGGAACAAAAATCACAAAAAAGGAAAAAATCTGAATTTATATTTTTACTTAATGTATACATATATATTAGAAGGGATTATTTTTCAAATTTGTGGGATAAGTTATGATTTAAAAGAGCTTAGTGATAATTTAGAACCTAATATAATTCAAGAGACTTATATATGACATTATAAATTAAATCTATTGATTTCTCTTTTTTTTTATTGAGACGATCAATTTTTTATAATTTAATTGCATTCGTCAAGGGGATAAAACGATTAAGTTATTCATATTAATGAAGAATAATTCATCTTTGAACAAAAACACAAGCTTCTTGTGTTGACACGCCACATATATATGGTCAATAATACATTTTGGGAAAGTTTATGTATATATGTGATATAATACACGATGAAATTTTATACAGGGTGTAGCTTATACTGTTAAATTGTTCATTATAGTTTCTTGTTTTAAAACCAAATATTCTTACAATTGGCATACCTTAAACAATCCATTAATAATCCAAAACAAACAAAAATATTTTATTATTATAAATATTTTGCCGTTATGTTACTATTTTGCATCCAACATATAAACCTAGAGGCCTAAAATGCCCTATGATTGTTATTTCTACAAAAACAATAATAGTTTCTACTTTTATTAAAAATAAAATATAGGTAATTCGGTCAAATTCAGCGTTTTCCTTTAACTCTTAAAAGAAGATTTTAAAAGTTTATTGTCTTATAAATAGCTTACTCCAAGTTATAATTCTGGGGACGCTCCTGGTAGTGATCTTGGCACCACTCATTTTTGTCCACTGGGACTTTTGAATATTATTCCAAAAGTAGGTGTGGATATTTCGAAAATAACAAGGAGAAAGCCAGAGTGAGACATAATGTACTTAAGATCCAAGTAATATCAGCTGCTAATTCAGAATTTATTGTATTAATTATTCGAGATAAAATATACCGAAATTGTATTTATACATATATATATTCTATTATATAATACACTTAAATTTAAAGTAAATGAAAATTCATTATTTAAAGAGAAATGTTAACATAGAGAAAATGTATGTAAGAATGAACAAAAGAGAAACACGATATCCCCTTTCTAATGGAAAAACTGTTATGTTTCACTACGTTTAGTCCATTTTTATTCATATTTAGGGACGCTTAATTGACCCTATTAACTGAATTTACTAGATAAATTATGCAGAGAGAAGGAAAAGTTGCATGCACATAGGAAAAGAGACAAAAAGATGATAGAATGACGTAATTTGTGCATAATTAAATGTGCCTTCTTGATTGGGTAATAAACCATAAATATTTTCAATCTGATAGGCGCCTTTCACTCCTTTGTTTTAAAACTTTAGTATGTCTCTATAGCCTGAACGTCAATTTTTTGACGTTTAAACTTTATGTCAATCAATTATGCAATATTATTTACTTATCAGTTACTATCAAAAACAATTTAGTATAAAGACTTATGACCCGTCAACTAATAACAAGCTCAAATGATTTTTCTCAAAATTAAGCATGGATAACAATTTTTTTTTTGACAAATTTATAAATAAATTATTGTTATAAACCTTTTGGAGTTTAGTCTTAAGGTAACCTATGCACCTATAAAGAGAGCATTTCAGTGACTAAAAATCATTTCTTTGTGTAATTGTTTATTTTTCATATATTTTTTCAAACCAATATCTTGATAAAAAAAGCTTTTTCTATCGATTCTTTACTTAAATAAAGTCATTATAAAAAATTAAATAGGCAAACATTCAATTAAGTGCAAATAATGTTTTGAAAATTAATCATTTTATTTTTAAGTGCACTTTTCATGTCATGATTAAATTATACAAAGACATAAAAGGTAAAAAAAGACCTTTTAAATATTTATACTGGATGTTTAATATGATTAACGTCAAATCTGCACTACGCGGTGAAGCAAGGAAAATGGAAAAAAGTTACTTAATGCAGGCGACCTCTTACCCCAGCTTTGGTATTGAGGACAATTCAATAGAAGATAACCAGATAAGATTAAGTTTGGATACTTTAATTGCAATACTTTTATATAATTTGTTCATAAAAATTGACGATTATTCATCAACTAATACAAATATAATCAACAATTCATTATCAAAAAAATCATTTTATCTTGCGTTTGTATTGACGGCAACAATAAGCGGCATCCTAAAAGTAATATTTTGGTTTTTTTTGAGTGGGCTTGGTTTTTCTAATTTTAAAACTTAATATTTTGTTCTGGCGAAGAAGTAAAGAGTCAGTCTTCTTTGTCCAGTACTAACCATTTCAATAGCGTCCACATAAATTTTACATAAAAATTGACATTCCAAAAAAAAAAATGATCCGTTGCTTCTTTTCAACATTGACAGAAGAAGAAAATCCCCCGTTCGTCGTAAAAATACATAGCACTACCTCAAAAGTCATTGTTAGTATTCTGTATGTAAATCATATTTTTTTCCATGTGAACATCTAATTGTATTTAAATTAAGTTATCATCTATATTATTAAAGCAAAGGTTGTCTGTTTGTCGACTCCTTAAAACTCCAGAAAATATCAAATACTAAAACTAGTACATAATAATCTCAATTATTTTATTTGATCAAATAAAGATGTTTCATAATTTTAAAAGTTTCTTTTATTTATGAAAAGTATGAACAGATTACACAAAGATGTTAATATATAAACACATGCTCGTCTTCCAAGATCTGGAAAAACTAAAAGTTTTGAGCCTGACTGATCATAAAAAAAATCTTTTTATGAAGAGGATAGACTATAACTATGCACTGTTATGGTTATTAAACGTACAAAAATTGTTACAACTATTTGACGGACAAGGTTTCGTTGAGTTAGATAATAAATTGTTGCGAAGAAAATAATATAGAATATATTTGAAATTTGTTTCAAATTTATCAAAATAACAAAATCATTGTATGCAAAAAAACAAATTTTATTGTTGAAAAATAATTTCAAAACAAAAGGTTTATTAATACAATTTTCAAATTTTCGTAGAAAAACAACAAAAGACAATTTCAATCAAAGGGTAAATTAATTTTTTTAACTATCTAGTATAATATTAAAATGATATAAAATATATATTAATATATTCCTATTCATTGTTCTCTATTTATTTTTCACCTACAATATCATTATTTTTTAGTATACAGGGTGATCCAAATAAATTGGGCAAATCTTTAAAGGCTTTAAACTAACATACTAGATGGTGTAGATCCATACATTTTTTTATTATTTAAAAGTTACATTGAATGATATTCAATTTTTTATAATGAGATCTGCCTCTTATGATAACCTCGGCCACTCAGCCCAAGAAGCTTTGGCAGGCCATAGTGACCTCATGGTGATTCTGCATAGCCATTGTTCTGGTTCTAGTTTTCCACTTTTAATTTACATTTCCTGGATAGACAGAGTAGCCCGAGGAAAACATCTTCCAACAAAACAGTATACTATCCTTAAAGGCCAAAAAAGTGCGGGAGGTTTAGGTCACATAATGTCCTCACTTTTGCAGCACGGATTTTTGACCTGCAAACAACTTTACCCATACGATTTCTGTCTCAGGGGTGGGATTGAGCATGAAGCCTGTGCCAAGGATCATTCGTCTGCGAAGGCCATAAAGAAGTCCATTATCCATAGAATGGAAACGCTGGATCTGCACGAGGTTGCCCGGGCCTGCCAAAGCTCCCTTACGCCGTGTAGCATAGGCTATCAGGAAAGGCAGATCTCATTACGAATAATTTAAACTAATTGAATTTGGGTTTCAAGTAATCAAAAATATATTGTTCCATACCTTCTAGTCGTTCATTATAAGCCTATAAAGATTTTTCCAATTTATGCGTACCACAGCATACATATGTGAACATCAAGTTTCTATTAACATCACTTTGTTACATTTATTGAATGTCGCAACCTCTCCTACAAAAATAAACCAAAATACGGGCCAAGACTAAAAAGTACTATGGAGTTTTTACTACAAATAAAGATATAACTATTCACTGATATGCAAAAAAAAGATCCGAAAATTAACACTGAATAATTTTGGGGAGAGAATGTTAACTTTTATGATGTTCCATTAAATTAGCTGCCAGTAACAATGAAATGAAAGAAATAAAAACAAACCCCACTTCATATTCGTCAATGATATATGCATGAATTATTCCAATCTTGATCCTTCGTTCTACTTTAAGTCCAACAAGAACTTGCACAAATAACTTCTCAGTGATACTTTCTGTCAATTATGAGGAAACACTTTAATGATTACACTTTATTATTTAAACGTATCATATGTTCTCTTCTCAAGTGAAATAATAATGAACACTTTTGTAGGTTAGCACCTACAAAAAAATCATTTATTTTCAATCAATCAACGTTGAAAACACTGAATAAGGGAGAAAACAGAAAGATAGACAGCTAACAACCAATTAGAGAGTGTAAATTGTTGTGTTATTAGTGTAATAATGTGACACGTTGAAGTTTATTATTGAATTTATACTCCATTTAATGTATGATAGATTCCTAAAGATATTTCATAACTTATTTTTTGTCAGGATTTTTTTCGATGATATCGTAGAAACGTGTTAGGAACATTATTTAGCTATTTTTGGCGCTGTTGTCGTCTTCATTATCTATATATTCAATTCGAATATCTGAGTGTGTGTGTTGATCCAGCAATCACGCCTACACCAATGGATTTTGCTAAAACTCTTCATATTGCTTTTTAAGACTCCAGAAACGGTTCTTGTCACAATTTTTTGGCCTGTAAGGCCATAGCACCCTTTGAATATCATTTTTCTAAAGAATATTTTTTGTAGTATAACAACCGACGGTTTCATTTAAAACAGAAATAAGGAACTTAAAATTTGTAGGAATTATTGTTCCTGCATACTGGTATCTATATTTTCAAACTTTTTTTAAGAAAAAAAAGAGAGAATGAGACATAGGATTTTTGAAAATAATACAAAAGATGAACGATCGTAGAACAGGAATATTTTTTCGTCTCTAAACATGATAATCTCAGTTAAACATGCAGCGACAATCATTCTTTAAATTTTACAGTTTTAATTTTTTAATGTCCCGGACAAAGACGGGCAAACCTACACTTTTTCTTTAATTAGAAGGTTGCTCAGTACGAATAATTCTTAAAATTAGATTTAATTTTAATTTCTTGATGTGCAGGCAAAACCGGGTAAGCCTACTAGTCCTTATTAAAAGATAACTGCTGAATTGTGACATATTCTTTTCTCCTTCTACGACTTTCTTGTTTTACATTACTTCTGTCTTAAATCCATTAGTGAGCATTTAAAATTATTAGGAGAAAGAAAAGGGCACTCAAGCATGTGACTTTAACGGAAAAAATAAGTAGGTTGTACATTTTCAGGGAAAAATAAAAGATTTACTTTAGACATAATTTAGTTTGCTAGCATGGAATATTAATGCAAAAAGAGTTTTTTTCATCTTGTTTTTAAGAGTTTCTTCAGAGTAAAACGTAAATGAGTAATTTTATTACAAAATGGGGTTATATTTGTATACAATATGTTGTCATGAAAGGCTTTACTTTGTTTGAAAGACAGTTCCTAAAAGATGTATTCACGTAATGTAGCCCTCTAGTTTTAGTGTTATAAAATAACATTACATAATAATCACACAACTTTTAATTATTACTGTTTTTCAAAAACTATAAACAAAGATTTAAACCAAAGTTATTAGCTAAGTGGCAAAACAATGAACAATGAATACTTTATGTAAAGTGTATATTGTTGTGTTATTAGTGTAACGCCATAATATAATAAAGTCTATAAATGAATTCATATTTAAATTAAAGACGTTAGAGATTTAAATTGAAAAGAGCAAAAGGGATAAACAAACTTAAAAACTCACAAATTTATCATATTTACCAAACTTTCATTAAAAATACCCAAAAACAAGGGACAAAAGTAAAAATTGGCATTTTTGTTTGTATATATTTGAAGAATACTTTAAAGTTATAGGTATAAAATATATTAAAATAGGTTTGAAGCTATTTCATTTAATTTGGGATATAAACAACCCCAGTACACTTACAAAGGGACAAACATATCATTGAAAAAAGTAATTTTAAAGGTTTAAAACAATAAACTGTGCGATATTTATTTTTTGACTCTTTTGTCATAATTGTTAGAAAATTTCATTTTTACTATCTTTCTGCTCTACAAAAGTCCCACCCCTTGTCATTTTTTGATTGAACGTGTGTGAATGAGTGAACTTAATATTTTAACTATATTGTATCCTATTTACTTAGAGTTTCTATAAAGCCTACTAAAGTAACGATTTAAAAGGTACTGCAGTTCAGCAATTCCTTTCACAATTACTTTATAGTAAGAGTATTTTAGATGATTTTGCAGTATTAGAAACGGATTAAATTAGCTTGAATTGCAATAGTATATAATAAAAATCTGTTTTTATTATCTTATAATAAAAGATTGATAAATAATTTGTAAAATATAGTAGTTTTATATCTATGTATATGTAAAAATGGATTAGTATGATTTATAAGTATTTTTACTAATATCTACTATAGGGTGAGGCTAATTTCTCATCTTTCGGCAAAAGATTTTTTTTTGATACAGTAAATTTACCTTGAGTACAAAAATTATGAAATTTTGGAGCAGCAAACCAAAACTTTAAAATCCCATTTATGTGTTTTTGAATGTGAATAATTTCTTAACAATATGAAATCTGCGCCCTCTATGGGTCGCCCTGGAACTAAGTGTAGTCGTCATATCATTTTTTTTTTAATCCCACATAATTTACAAACCAAACATATTCATTTACTCTTATTTCGTCACAATGGATGAACTATTCTTTGAGCTGCCGAGATTCAGTTCACATAGAAGGAACGGAGATGCACCGTATTTTTGTGTATTATAATTAATCAAGGACAAATCAACAACTGAGACATCTGTGACACAACTTGGCTGATAATGCATTACATCCAGGAAGAAACAGGAGGATTTAAAAACCTTGTAAAACTATTTCGAAGTCGTGAATGTCACAGGAGGTATCCAGGAAGGTCATGGACGGGTAGTTAATCCAAAAGGTGCGTACAATCATTGACTAGTCTACAAGGAGGGCCTTCTTTTTCATTGGAGAGGAGCTTAAAGTCAGTGACAAGACAGTTAGGGGATGTGTTAACGAGGATCTCAAAAGGCAGTCTTACTTGATACAGACTGGCCGGATCTTGAGCTTACTGCAGCTTCAATTTTAATCCAATGGATTATTTTGTCTGGGTCTACCTTAAAGCACGCCTAATATACTTCCTCGCAGAACTAAGGTAAGTCTGGTGGGTGCCATTAAAGATCACTTCTGAACCATGGCGAGGGACTTCGTTATCAAATCTTCTCCTGGTTCAGAGGCTGTATCGAGGCCGTGATCGAAACTGAGGGAAATTTTTTCAAGTAGTTCTCAATACAAATGACCTAGAATGACTTTATCTTTTATTTGAATTAACCTATTAAAAATTATGGATTTTACGTTGTTTTTTGTAAAAAACTTCCAAGGGAGCGGAGTTTATCTTTGAGCCTTTCATCTAATTTTAATGTTTCAAACCTAGACCTAAAATAGTACATATAGGAAGTAAAAAAGCAAATACAAAATTATGTATAAATGCCTAGATATAGTCTTCAATCCGTCTAAAAAACTAAAAAGACTTCGTTATAAAATTTGGCAGAACAAAGATCGGTCTTTTATGGTAACTGCAACAGAAGAAATGACGTGTTATAGTAACTAGATCCAATGCTTTTGAGCAAGGTTAGGCAACAAGAAAATTGTTGAGCAAACACTGCAGAATTATTAGATAATCCTCTCTCTCTTTCTCTGTATAGTGATGACTGGGTGCATTAGTTATATAAAATGTTATATATTAAAAGTACAAAATTTAGTTACGATTTCTTTTCTCCATTGATTCTTTATTTATTAACGCTATATTTACGTTTTCAATTCTACAGTTATGCTAGTAAATCTTTTCAGAACCCAAATCTTTGCTGACTAACCTTGTTATAATAACAAATACTAGGTTATTTCAGCTGTTTATCATTAGATCTTTCAATGAGACACGATATTTGAAGTTTAAAATTGGATGTGTTTGCCTAAAACGTATCATAATGTTATAGTCAAGTATTATACGTTCTAGCCACAAAATGAAAAGATATCTTGGATCCTAGGACTAAAGGAAAGACTAATTGGTCCTTATGACCTTTGAAGGGTAAAATAGAACGACTGATGAAAAAAAAAATGACTGAAAGGAGCGACGGAAAGGGAAGACTAAAAAAATCAGTCCAAGGACTTATTAAACACTGCTAAATTTATAGTGACTTTTTTCAAACTGTCATCCATTTTTGGTAATAAATAGTAATTTATATATGAAAAAAGAAATAAATATTTTCTAATCATTTTAATTCCACTAAAAATATATATTTTGCCAAAAAGAAAAATGTTTAATATAATGTCATATTAATTCGTTGATCTTAAATTTATAATCGGCAATTCAATCTAAAGAAATTATACTCAACTCATTTGGCTTAACATAAAGTTAACAAATAATTTTCTTCCTTCACCTGATTTTGAAATTGTAAAATTATATACATTAATACCTTCACAAACGAGCTACATTCGTTCCTTGTCTGTAGATCGTAAGTCAAAACAATTTATACCAATTTAAATAACAAAAATAAATATTAAACTTAAAATGGCTCTCATGCTCTATCACAAACTTTCGACTTGCTCGTATCTTTTTTAAAATTTGTATGTTGTGGCTCTTGTATCTCAAGTTATCACCGTATCCATGAGTCTACCCTTTTTCATAGAGGATGTTCATTGCTGAGAACTGAAGTTTTTAATCTAAAGGAATGTGCAAGGGTTGTAAAATATATACTGCCCTATCTAGATCCAGAACAAATGATTTTTGACCAACTTTTGGCTTTTGTCTAATACCAAGGATGGATGGTTATTTTACCAGGTTTAGTTCATTTACTAAATTACTCCACGGGTTAACTATTTTACTACATAAAGAAAAATATTAATCTTGCATAAGCAATCCCAGAGTTAATAAGTATGGTTTTTACATTAGTGAATCTTTTGAATAAAGACAGTTTTGAATTTAAGAAAAGGTATGCGTTATGTAGACTAATTTTCAAAATTTCTCTATATTGAACTATTTTAAGTATTATACACTTAATTTAAGAAAAAAGTTATATTTGAAAGACTCTATTTCGTGTTATATACTCAACGTAAAGGAGAGAAGAAAAATTATATATCATAATACCGGGTGGTCCATTGAAATCTGAAGATTTACGAATTATATAATTTTGAATGTTGACTGATTGAAATAAATTCATAATTTGGTATATTAATTCATAAAAAATAGTTAGCAAACAAAATAAATTTTAGCTCTCTGGTTTACATAAATTTGGAGAAAAACGTTGTGGACAAATTTCCATTCGCATATTCCAAGCAATTGGGCGTCTCAAGGACTACCTTCTGCGCCGTTAGCAAGACCTAAACGTTGGAGAAGAAGAAAGTTCCTGTCAAAAAAGGTCAAACTGGATACGGAGGAGATAAAAAACAGCTCAGGACAAACTCTTCAAGTCCATGAGGGTCAATGCAAGAGATCTCGGTGTTTCACACTAGTTTGTCAAGAGACCTAAAAAAATTGGGTGGAAATACCCTTGTGAGTGTGGAGAGGCCACTTTTGACGCCAGGAATGTCCTTCAACCAATAACCGAATCCTTCCAAGCAACTGTCCCCCAGAACTGGGACGCTATGACAGAAGGTGGCTACATTAATGATAAATAGAGCACAAATATATTTATAGCATTAACACGGTAAATATTAATATTTATGAAGTAAAAACGATTGTAATTATTTTACTTAATATAGAAAAAATTTAATTTTCCATAAAAAAGTCCCAGACTCTATTCAAAATGGGTATTCATTCCCTCAAACTTGATGAAAAGTTATATTTGAAGTTTATGACCCTTTAATAAAGCCTTAGTATATTGAACTGCCAATTAAAAGTTCTAAGTTGTCTTTATTTTCAGTAAATAAGAAAGGTTCAGCGTTATACGTCCAAAATTTATGGATTTGTTGAGGACCAGTTTCACCCTAATGAACACTGTACACTCAAGCATACACATAATATTTACATATGTAAATATATTTTGCAGATAAAATATATACATATACACGTTTATGTACAAGATATGTGTGGCCCCACGTATATAGAAAATAAGACTTGAGATATGAATATAAATATTGAGCCACTGAGGCATTTAAATTATATTTACATAAAAGAAAAATATATTTATGAACTCAAAAAACTTAGGAATTCTTAATCCACTCGCCCTAATGTATATGGGTTATATACATCAGTGGTTCACAAAGGGGGAGTCTCGACCCCTATTGGAGTCGTAAGATGAATTCTCAAAAAAAAATATATATAGATATTTATAGTATAAGTTTACATTACCTTTAGTAGTATGAAAACATAAATAATGATGAAGGTACATATTTTTATAAATCTCTTCAGAACTATTTTAAAAAGTATTTCCGAGAAGATAGTGGTCCACAAATGCAAACTGGACACATAGCTAATCTTCTGTGGTCTGATATAAAAGAATATGCACTTATTGAACTTTTATGTAACCAAATACAAAAAAAAAGATTTTTATTTTATATCATTTGACGAATTCTGGATTTCTGTGATTAATATATGCCAATTACTATCTAAAGCAACTTTAAATTTACTAATATGATTTGGCTTAGTTTATTTATGCGTGTAGACTTTTTTCGTATTTTTTTATATCAAAAATAAATAAAGGTTGCTGCTATACGTGGATATTGAAGATGTCCAAAAGGAAACTTAGATAATACATGCTTCACAGGGTAAATACGAAACATTAAGACCTTTATTCGTTTATAAACTTATTTGTACATTTATAATCTATAATGAATTTGTTTTTGAGTCTAAATTTTGATTTCATTAACCGCAAAATATAGAAATTTTACTTTTAAAATTATTTTAAGGTGTACATAAATACCTGATTTAATATTTATTATAAATATAATAATTTTTTTATTTTGATAATTTTCAGTGTAAATATTTATTTTGGATTAATATAGTCAAATAACTTATAATATTTGCATATGGCTTGAACTCTATAGGAATAATTTGGCTTTGAAGTTATCCATTTGCCTAAAATACACTCCAAATGTTATAATCATCTCTCAATGTTGAATGTCTAACCACATTTTTTAAGGGTGGAGCTTAAAAAAGTTTGGGAACCACTTACATATATCATAACTATTATAGTTTTATAACTCTTTCATTCTTAGGATGTAATATTTTCAGCCTATATATATTTTTAACCATTTGTATATAAATATATAAAATTGTATATTCTATCGAGAAAATAATATTTTGTATCAGGAAAATAGGGAAATATATTTAAAAAGTTCACAGTGTCTGATAAGTAGTGACATAAATCGTGTACTTTATATTAAAAAAATGATTATGACTTTAGATGAGGTATAATCAACAAGGTAAAGTACCCATTCGCCAATCAATGCATATAATTATTTTTTTTCAAGTAGTAATTATGCAATTTTTATTCTTGAGGAGAGAACCTATATGTTTTAAGTATCTACGTGTGATTTTACTTACTATAAGCGATGAGTAACAATGAAGATTTGATGGGGAGGTAGTGTTTATATTATTAAAGAAAAGTATGATAGAATTTGCAAGATCCACGCATGTTAGCTAAGCTTTTTATTTGTATTTGCTAAGGGCTATCATATCGATAGCCTTATCTTTCATAGACATATATGCTTAAGACATTATAGAATAAGCCTTTTTTTATAAATTATATTATTTAAGTAGTTCACATAAAACATAAATTAAAGGAACATTACAAATAATATCAATATTCAGTTGCGCGAAATAGATTTACAAGACTTTATTTAACTATGATACGGCATTTTTATTAGATATACCAATGTTTATTATACATATTTTTGTTAATTATGGGTTTTACCTACTCACAAATATTTCTTATAATTTATGTGAGGTAGGATTATTAGATATAATTTTAATTGCATTTAAATAACTCCAATATATGGTTTTTGTACTATATATATATAGTGTTCTATCAGGTTTTGTATGTATAAATCATCCATAATTTATTAATAGATATGGAAAGAAACTATAACCTAGAAATATTTATTAAAATTATATCTTTTGAGACAGCACTTTTCTTTTGACATCTTGAGAAAATATATTGCTTTTTTCTCATATGTGAACGTCCACCAATTTGTCAAACAAGATCAAGAATAAGCCGTAAAAAGTTGAAATAATTCATTTGATCATTTCCCTTTCTACTCATTCCCAGTGATCTTGATAGACAGAAGTGTATCAAATATGTCCTTGAAAGATGGAGCATTTTTTTATTGACAATTTGTACAGGATTTTTTATTTATTAAATCTGTTATGATTATTATATAGTTCTTGAAGAGAAATAACCTATAATTATAAAGTAGTCTTTGGTACAGTGCTCATAAAATACGGACATTAGCATTTAGGGGCTGCTCCTGAGTTATAAGTGTAAGTCGTTGTGAGCGTTGTAGTAGAGTTGAAGATCGACATCGGAGTAATTCCATCTTATATGTCCTTAATATATACAGAGTAAGTTTTTTGGTTATTTCCTTCCTTTCACGGTAGCTGGCATCATGACATGTAAGCTGATCTATATGCAACCATTCTTCAAATTGTCAGGATTACCCACTTCATTTTCGGTTTCTAGTTTTATAGAGTTGATTTTTTACAAGAAATTAACCTTAAACTTTTAAGCCTCAGAACTTATAGTTAACATATATAGTTGAATAGGTTTATTTTAAAGTAACCACAGTCTACGACTTCTACAACCAATGGAAGGAGGAAGGGACATTGAAGAGAAAACCCCTCAATTCATGGAGTGATAAAAATGCACTCCCATGTTCCTTGTACGCCAGAAACATTCCTTGAAGTCATCTCCTGGGACTCCAATTAACTATCTTTGAAAAAAGCACCATATAAATCGTGCAACAGTCTCCAGGACCGTAAACAATGACCTGAGGATAAAGTCATATTGCTTCTACAGCTCTTTTTTTTACGGACTTTGGTTAGAGAATATGTCAGTCTTAACTCGTTTCTAACATATATTAAATATATTCTGTAATCTTTAAAGCCCTTTTATATTAAAAGAGTATATAATAGAAACCAAGGCAGATTATGATAAAATGGAAAAATAAGTAAATATACTTAAACTTATCTAGGGCAAAGTTCCATTAAAGCTTACATACATACATAAGATATTCTGAAATCCCATTTATTCTAATATTTAAAAAAAAATCTCCTTTGCTGTCATTTTCTTTTTCTTCCTATTGAATGTATTTAGTTCATTTGTTGTAGAAATATATATATCATGTTCTACATTTAGGGTAAAAAGTGGAAATAGGTTTAGTTATTGATGGGGTTGCGTGATAATTAAGTACCTTAATGTTTGTTTTTATTTAAAAATATTATTTTTAGTAACAAAATGGCTGCAATACAAACAAAAAGGAAACTTGTTGTTGAAATGTCTTTCAGTTGGAAATCTCTTTTGGATATCAGGAGGGTTAGTCGCTCAACAGAACATCAGTTCACTGGATTGTAAAATGCAATAAAACTCTTGAAAATGGTCCAATACGATCTTTGATGGCCTTCAAGACAGTATTTATACGAATATTCTTCTTTCTTTCTTGGCTAAGATTTTTAATTACATGGTACAGTCAGAGGATGGTTAAATATATGGGTCTTAGAGCAACAACCATAATAAGAAAATGGAAGTGGAACTTTGAGCTAAATGAAGGTATATCACGGTGGAAAAAACTTTTGATTAATTAAAATAAGTGTAAAATTATAATAAAGAAGGCTGAAGTCCGTTCCTGATTAAAGTTTTTTGATCCTGAGACTGAACAAAGAATTATAACATTTTAAATGATGTGATTACCAGCTACTTCGTTTCAGTCGTTGAAGATGTATTAACACTTATTTCAAGGAGACACTATATCTTATTTTGAAATAGAAGGTGTGTGGATAGAACGTACAAAACTAAAGTACTATACATTGAAGCCATTATTCAATATGTTCTACCTATTTATTATATTATCCCTAGCTAGAAGTGACAGCTGCACTACGGGAATTATTCCTCTATCAAAATTGAGCATCCACAGAGTTAGGAGAGCCTTTTCTGGAAGAGTCCTGAAGAATAATCCGATATATTTAATAAAAAGACGACTGGATCAGTTATGTATCATCCCCAAACTATTTCTTTTAATTATTGTGGGTAGTATTCGGCAATATCTCTTCACAAACTCAAAACAAATGTGGTTTCGCTATAAATTAGCTCCCGGATCCTGATTTACAAATAATAAGGCCTTGAACCTGCTATAGAAATATTGTACCTTTTTTTAAATGAGATTAAAGTCCTCTCACCATCTATTCTGTAGTTACCCTAAGGTATTTCCCCATCCGTAAGGCAGCAAAAGGTTTAGTATTCAGAGCTTTTGGATGATGATCTTGGAGAAAGACTAGTTCATAATGATGAACCTGGCAGTGGATGAAATTATGAAGCTAGAGTGACTAATAACAGACTTCCAACTATCAATTCATGAATATTTACCAAGAAGTACCTGCCCCATACAACTCTTAGTAAACACACAAGAAAATAATATTAACACTATGCACCTCGATAGTTTTATTGTCTGAATTATATTATATAGTATTTATTTTACATACACGACTACCTTGCTTGTGCTTTACCTGTTGTTTATTATTTAACTAAGGATGTATCATATTAAAGGTTTACCTAAATAAGTAGCTATTTGGCATTTTTTATTCTTTTTTTTCATGGATCAATTATTAATTCATTAAGAGAAATTTGCAACATTTTCAAAGGGTTCATAAGAATAATCTGAGGATATAAATTAACGATAATTCGTGCAAGGATTAAAAATGTTGTCAAAACTTAATTTTAAAAAAAATATCATTTTGGATTGTCATTGTGGCCACATGTCAGTGTTATAGGCAATTTGAAAAACCGTATATATTTGTAAAAATGCAGGGGCAATTTGCAAAATGCCTGTGAGACGAGGAATCTGTAAAATCCCCGATTTTCCACATTGCCCATTACATCTGTATTGGAAAATAAAAAAAGACTGTTCTGATTACAAGCTACAAAAAATATAGGACGTTAGTTATGTCTTATTTTTGTCGACTCTTTTTATATGTTCAAGGTGGGGACCAAAACCTTGCTGTAGTATTTAATTACGTTTTAATCCCAATTAATTTGAAATACAAGGTTTCATTATGTAATTAAACGAAAGTCGTTGTGTATAGATGGATATAGAGACTGTTGGCATCTCCATCTAGACTACTTACTCCAATTCAGTCTTTTATAGACAATAAGTACCAAACCTACTAAAACATTAATATGGCTAACTTCCATCCATGTGGTCTTCTTCCAAGCTCTTACTTCTATCCCTGGACTTACCCCTATGGTGTATCTAGGGTTAAGAATGTTTGTTGTATCTTTTATTCCAAGTTTGGATTGGCCATGAGTTGCCATCATGACGGCGTGGTATGTTATGGAGACGGCCTTCATTGTCAAGAGCTATCAATCTCTTTCTCTATGGGCTGAGGCTCTTACTGCAAAGTAAAAAAAAAAAAAACATCACTCGAGCTTTATGTTATATTTTCTTCAATTCTAATTAAACCTACTTCTGCAACACAAAATATATGTTATATGCTTAATATTTATGTAATTTTAACTGCATAGTTTCAATGTTAATGCAGTTGTTGAGTATAGTTATAACTTATTTACACTCCTCAATTAATCAATGTATATAGTGACATAAACATATATACTCTGATGATACATGTTTTTGCGAGTAATGGAAAAATATTTGTAGTGTTTATTTTTATTTTTTTGCATTTAAGTGTATTTTTGTATATATATAATATACATATAATTAATGCCCGTGGTAACTAATCGTTAAATTGTAATTGAAATGAATTATCATTAGAGTCCAAACAGGCAATTTATCAAACAGAGTGTAAGAGAAAACAATCATAATAGAACAATCAATTTTCAATCATGAAGAATACATTCTTTGTTTAGAATGACTTCAAGTGACGTCAATCTTTTGGAAATAAGTAATTCCATAGAGGGATAAAGTACCATATATAGGATAAATAAAAACTAGTAGTTATTCTAATGAAATCAGTATGTGTGAATTCGAATAACGGCCTCTCATAGAGAAAAAAATCATACATGCAATATTTAATGGACCATGGTAAGGATTGTAAGTTATAAGCATTCTTTGTATGCAACAAAAGAAACTGAAAAATAACAATTTAAACCTAATGTTGATGAATATAAAAAAAAAATTAGACTTTTTTTCAGCTATATTCAATAAATGTTAATATTGAAAAAAAAAAATTACTGCCGCGTCATGGTTTTCATTGATGAGATGATATTCTTTATGTACGAAGCCTTCAATAGGCACAATGATTGGTACTTTAGTTCCTCTGATAAGGATGCTGACCCCTCTGTGAGGTTTGTGCTCAAGAACATATACCATAAAATAGAAGGCTTTGTGGGCTAGATGGCAAAGTCTACTCTCCATCTAGTTCCAGAGGACAGTGACCGCCACTAACTACAAAAAAGACATAATCAAGTAGGGGTTTCTGGCTCTTTAGGCTACTTACAGGGCCAATAGGTACCAGTTAAACAGAGGCGCCCACCATTTCATTCATAAACAACTGGTATTCCATCTAAGAGAACAATACCTTCTATTACCTTGTTATATTTAGAAACATTATAAAGAACGGTCTGGTACACAATTTAAAGGTGGATTCAGCAAGTAAATATAGGGATTTGGGATAAGTCAGGCTAAGTGATGTCGGGTTTCGAGCCAGCTTGTAGGATTTAGGGTCATAATATGATAATTTATAGAATACAAGGAACCCAATATTTAATTTTGAGAGCAAAATATATTTAAAACATCAGAAGGTAAATACCAAATTGATTCATGCAAATCTCCCACAACAGAGGCGTCCACAGAATTATGGTTTTGTTTTTTTGAGGGAGCTTATTTATTAGATACAAAAATATATTCAAGTAGACAACAAGAATTTCCTTAGGGAAGAGGGTGTGTCAAATCATAAATGACGTCATCGATTAGTTGTAAAGCTGTAAAGGAAATAAGTGTTGGGTTGGAATGTTTGGACTTGGCATAATGAGGTTCACAAGGTGGGCTTTCCGGCTTGGGCATAGTCTGAGTCCATCTTTAGTTCACATACTACATTTCAACTTTATTCAACTTCTTGGCATTGCATATTTCTTATACTGTCGCTCGATAAGTCATATTACCTATAATCATTTTTTTACACAACCCATACAACAGCATTCTTATTGCATGGATTATATAGAATATTTTCTCTTCTTGTCTCTCTTTTTGTCAACTGTGTCAGAATATTTTCATCTCATCTTTATAAATATATTTTTTTTGTCATAGGAAAGTTTGATTTTTTTTTCACTTTACGTTTATGAATATATTATTAATTACTTTTTTGTCTATTTACAATAAATGTATATTTTTTCAGCGAGACTAGTTTTTCTTTTTTAGAAAGCCTTGTTCAATTTATCTCTCTCTATATTTTTACATATAGTTCCCTGCAAGAAGTTTAGATCCCTTCTTTCTCATAAAAAAAAAAACTAAAGTCATGGCCCTTCCTTCAAACTTATAAATATTTAAGTAATCCCATATATGTTCATAGGTATATATAAAAAAACTACTGTAAAGTGGTACATCCTGTGATAGGTTTTTATTCATATAGGAAACATACAATAAGAAAATATATTTGTTGGAATTACGCCAGAAAAGCATGAAAAGACATTATGGTTTGAAATTAAACCAAGTAATTAAGATTTTACAACTATATAAAAAATGAAACATAATCTTATTCAAAACATAAAAAAACAAATTTTAAAATAGTAAAACAGAGACACTAAAAACTATTTTAAATTTGACATCATTCCTTTTACAAAGTGAATATACAAGCCAACAGTTATTAATTTATATTAATGAAGCAAAACTTTTGTATATGGTCTAAGAATTTACAATGTTGCCGTATTAATCAAATCTTGCAGGCGTTTTGCATGTAACATGGGTGTGCCGTTAATTTAAAAAGAAAGGGAAGTATATATAGTAGTGGTGTATAAAATATTTCCCAGAAAGCGGGAGCTGCTTTTCTTGCTGGCTTTTTTATCTTCTTCAGCTGGTATATTTATAAATTATATATTGATAAAAGGAATAGCTAAATAATAAGTAATAACTACTGAGCGTGGCCATGAAGGACTGAGAGTAATAATGAGGGGTTGCTCCTAGGGAGTTATAAGTGTAAGTCCTTGTTGGACTCGAAGTAGAATTGAAAATTGGCATTGAAGTTAATACAGCCATTTGCAATAACCAGAGTTGTATTTATTAAATTTTCTTTCTCTCACGACTGGTTACAGCTGATCAAATAAACATCAACATAACAAAGCTACTCTCTTCCTAAACATTATTAAATATGCCAGGGAACTACAGAACATGTTTTATGCATCACTGATATGATATATAAAATATGAGATGATCTAAATGTGGGGACCCAAAACTTTCTACCGGAATCAAATAAATGTAACATTTTTATGGAATCGAGAACAGACAACTTAAAACCAATTTTTGATACGTTTAAATACTATATTTATCTTAAATTTTGATTCAATATGCCCCCTTTCACACGCAATAACAGCTTCGGCACACCGCTGAACATATTGGCAGCTCTTGACGATGAACACCGTGCCCATAGAGTATCATATTGTCATTATGCCAGCTTGCTTCAAATCCCAATTGAGAAGGAAAGGGGGGAAGACAATTTTCTGTAAGACACATTAAGCTGCAAAGTACATAGTGTTAAGGAAAGGGTTGAAGGAGGACAACATGGAGGCATTCCAGAAGTCAACAGGAGTATTTCTGCAGAATTTTGGTTCTTCTTGGCTGTAAGGAGCTGTAATTGACTTCTATATGTTGAAGGTATGGCCTATATACAGTCCAGATGGAGATGCAAACTGTCTCTTCAGCCTTTTTGGTTCTGACACCTGTGGAGATGGCGTTAAAGGTGTGTTACCTTTTTTGTTGTTGCTCCGACATTTTAACACTTAGACACACGGGAAAAAAACAAAAATTGTGTATTTTTGTTTCAGTTCTCGTATGGTAAGATAAAGAAACCTTTTAATTAAAAATAACTGGATTTAAGTTATAATTAAAAGCTACTGCAAATTTTGGATAAACGCCTGAAAGAATCAATTCATTGTTGTATGCCAGTTGTTCATATTTGATACAAGTCTTAACATATACTAAGTTTACATGTATATTATATAACGAATAGCCATTGTAATCAAAACATTTACTAATTCAATAATTAATTAACATTCCTTCACACTGGGAATCTGCAGAGCCACCGTCTACGCCGTCAGCAAATTCCAAATATTGAAGAGGAAGAAAGGCTAAGTCAAAAAGGCCAAACTGCACCCGTAAGAGTTAAAGAAAACAGGCTCGGGCAATCGCCCCATGTCCATAAGGGCAAGAGATTTTGGGATTTCTCACCAGACTGTCCAGAGAGCAATGAAAAAGTGGAATAGAAAAAAATATTGTGATGATTGAGAATCCACTTTTGACACCATCAATGAAAGAAACCATCTCCTCCGTTTCAAGACTCTTTTGTGTTCTTTTGAAGAAAAAAAATTGACACTTAGCCCCCCCTACAGCATTGATGCCCCCCCGACTTCACTTCTTTTTTGTTTGCTTGTCGAGAAGAAGAACAGCAAACACCGAGGCCCTCATAGCTACTGTCAGTCATCACTGGGACGCCATACCAAAGAACTTTACCTCCAGCGGGTGCCAGGCCTTATGCAGCTGCCTGGCAGACATAACTCCACTCAGGGTGGCTACATTAATTATTAAAAGAGCAAAGACACACATCTATTTATTATAAGTTTTGTTGAAATTCGATTTTTATTAATAAATTATATCATGTTCAATTTTCAAATTCAAATTGTTCCGATTTTAATGGACTACCCATTAAATGTTTACTAAATAAGCTAAGAATTGTATAAATATGAGTTAAAGGATAACACTGATTTCATTCAACACTTTACTGTATAGAGTTGTATAAAATATGAGTTGAGAAGTTTTCTTGAACGTTTCTCAAGTTTTTATATCATTATTATTTCATTCTTAAAAGAGAACACTAAAGTATTGAGGGATTCTATGTGAATGTGTTCATAAAATATCTAAAATCATACTGATGATTTTATGAGGAGTTATCTTCTATACTGTTGAAGTAATGAGCCATAAGAATCCTTTTAAATTTAGTATTGATTTCTAATATTAATTATTTAACAAAATAAACAATTTGTTTCAGCTCTTTTATTTTTTTTATTTGTATATCTCAGGATTTTCATCAGAAAGTTTGTTATTAGGATTGCAATGAATGAAGTAGCAAAGTTTTAGCCGTAAAATTTCACAAGAGTTTTTATTTATTTACTTAGAATTGAATACAGAGTCCTAGCTTTGAGAGAATAATGAGTTATGAAAGTGCAAAAGAGCTTGGAGAAATATTTTTCCACCAATATCCTTTCAAAACCATTATCCAAACTCACATTATACATAAATAAGTAATAATATTATTATAATACTCTACATATAGAACAGAGGGGAGAGAGAAATGAACGTGCTCTGAAGCTTAAATGAAATACACTATAATATATTTTCACCATGAAAAACCAATTTTCTTTACTCTATTGGAAAAAATAAATAAGTAAGAAAAACGGGAGAAATAAGGCTTATTAAGCCTCTTGAAACCTCCTTGAGTATGTAGTATAAAATTTTATATATCGAGTTAAGAGTATCCCTTGTGAGACATTGATAATTTATTTTCCTGTATTAAATATTTATTAATTTTTTGAAGTAGAAAAAGAAACTACTGATGCAGTTCTTACGAAATAATTTTTTATATAAAAAAACTTTATGCATAAAAATGCTGCAGTATTAGAATCTAAGTATAATTTATCATAAAATTTACAGAGTTGCAAATCAAATGACTTAATGGGTATGTTCACTACAAAGACATTAAAAAAGAATCGTGTGTCCAGAAATCAGAAAAATCCTGTTTGAGCAATTGCTTCATGTTCCTGGCCTTGTGCCACGGAGCGAAGACCTGCTAGAACACAAATTTTCCTTCTGGGCAGTTGGAATTCACCTCCTTGAAGACGTCTTGGTACTCCTTGGCTCCGATTTTCAGGTCTTTCAGTAGCATAACCGGAGCATGACTTTCTCGTATGCTCTAACGATTTCAGCATTTTCATGAGTATGGGAACATAGTCTGGTTGACAGAAAATCCCTCTTTTACCGATTAGACAAGGTAGTGGTCGTTCTTGGAGTTTCTCGACTAGTCCAAAGTCCAGTTTTTTTTTGTCTGTTGCTGTGCTAGGCCCAAATCCAATTGGCAATATTTTTCCTTTCGGGGTACATCTAGAAAATTAATTAACCAATTTTAGTCTGTTGTAGCTCATTTGAAAAGCTAATATTTACTTCATTACTTTGCTACAAATATCTTGAAACTTTGATCTTAAATGAGGTCTCCCTCATAATACCGAAGCAGAAATTATGATTTGTTATTGTAAATGAATATGGTATTACCTTGTTACTGGAACCTGAACCAGCACGTAAATATTGTCTGAACGCTGGACTTTTTTTAAAAGGAAAGCTCAATGGTATGTCAATATAGCGGATCACTTACACCCCAGGAAACAACATGACCCCCATTCTCTATCTATATAGTAAGGATATAGACAGAAACTAATCCGACATCGATCCTCAATTCTACACTGAGTCCAACAAGTCTTATAATTTTAAATAACTCTCCAACAAACTATTATTCTTAAATTTAAATTTTGTGCATCCAAGTGCACATAAAATGATGTTTTCTTTGGAAAATAAAGAACCTGCTGAGATTGCCCACTAAAAAAAATATAGTACGCCTTTAAGATTTTATTTTTTATTATAATAATCAGTTAAAAAATTTAGAATTGAATATACATTTGAGTCTTGATACTTTAGATTGATTGGTCCAAAAGGACTTTACATATTTTTACAGATTCTGCGAAACCAATCCATATGAGAAGGAAGGATTAGGAGCTTTTTTTAAGAGAGTTTAAATTTGCGGGAAAGGTTGTGGACACTGAACATGGAAGAAGTGCAGCTATCAAAATAAGTATTTAGAGCCTAATTAAAAATGTATAATGGTCCATAAAATGGATGGACGAATTAAGCCCTTAGATATACTAAAGATCTGTCTCATGTTTTACTTGTTATCAATAAATTATTTTAACGAAGAAAATTGAGTTTTAATAGACACAACAATATAAAAAGCTGTTTAATTTGCAAGTGTTACCTGGCATAAGAAGCTCAAAAGAAGAAAATCATCCCATGGAGGATGTGCGAACGCCTTTATAAATGTTACAATTTCATTAATTTGTTTTATTTTCTTGATTACGTGTATAGATGTATTGTGATGAAATATGTATTTAAAAAAATAACTAAAAGACTTTAGTCTAACTTAAAAGTTTCACTATTGAGACTGGTAAAAGAGCTAATATATTAAATTATTTTTTATATAGCAAATTTAATGTTTAACTCGATCTAAAAATTTGATCTCGTCCAAAGCAATTTGGTATTATTTTCATAGGTTTTTGAGACATTCAGTTTTAAAGGCTGATACATATTATTTACCTCAACTGAATTAAAAATCTATTATATTTAACTCTTAGTACATAACATTTTCGAGTAAAACATTCTACATGAAGTCATTAAGTACTGCTGTTTCATATATTTTAACTGGAATTTGAATTGGACTGTATAGCAGTAATTAATCTTGAAATATAACTAATACACTACACATTAGAAGTGAAGGCTCGTAATACATAACGCAAAAAACAGATGTTATTTGTTGGGGGACAAGTCTCTTTCCATCATAGACGAGAACCTGAATTCGTATAATTATTTTAAAGATTTTTACTTGTTTTGATCTCAAAATCAAAGTATCAAGAATCGAACTGGACTGTTGAACAAAGTTTTTGAACTTTGAGATACTATACAATGATGGACTTGTGCAATTTTGCATTACATAATTACTTCTTGTGTTTTGGTTTGGTAAATTGTACTTCCTGTTAACATATTGTTTAAACATGCTTTGAGGCACACTCTGTTTGCCATTTAACTGTTTAGTGCTCATTGCTAGGAATTTAAACAAAACATATTTTTTCCAGTTCCAATTTGTTACTATGCGACGTCAAGTTTCCACCTTATAATATAAATGCAAGTGGTTTCATATTCCTATTTTTAAGCTAGGAAATGTTCGTTTACTTTTCCCAATACATTAAATGACAACACGAGTTAGAAGTGAGGAATGTGATTTTTCAATAAGACTGAGTTCCCTTTGGTCCATTTATGGTTAAAATAAAAATTTATCAATTTATTTCCCCATTATTTTTTTTAATTTCATATATAAGAATTAAGCAAAATTTCTTTGTCTGTCTGTCGAAGACTTACTTTTGAGTATGTGCTGAATACAATTCAAGTAAAACATACAATCAGTCCGAGCACATATAAAATAACTTTAACTTTTGATGCCCTTGCAATATTTTGCTGGATGAGGTATCCTACTGCAGTCCGTCATGTACGAGTTCTAGGGATGGTGCATTGCTCAGCCAGCCACCGATACAAGATGCAGAAGTTTTTCATCTCTTAAACCACACCCACGACATAGTGGCTAGCAAATATGCACTGAATATTTTAGAAGCATGTGTCTTCTTAAATAAAAAATAACAGTTATCAACAAGTGTTTATGACGTCCAGCATACCATTAATACGTTGAATATGCTTAGTTCATAGTAAAAATAGTTTTTATATTTTTAACCGAAACGTAAGTATCTGTTCTTGCAATATTGAATATTTCTTTTGAATATTATAAATAAGATCTTCCAATTTTTCGTAAAATAATTAAGGTTAAAACTTGGTATAATTATTCATAAATATAAATAGCTTAACTTTTTCAAATACAATGAATTTAAGTAGCAAAGGTGTTAAAAAATTTCCTAATGCTATGTACACCTGGCAGTAATCGCAATGCGGATACATTTAAAAAAAAGTGTATGTTTGTAAACTACAAGTTATTCGTACTCTCAAAAACTATTTCTGCCTATTTTTAAAATTCAAACGTATTCGGGCAGTTGGATCATCTTAGTTATTCCTGTCAGGAAATATCTCGTCTTGCAAAGTTGCCAACATATATATTTTCTGTTTATTTAAACTCATAAGGATTTAAAAAAAATTCTATGTGGCTAGTTTATAAAGGGTACGTCAACATAACTTCACTTTTCTTTAAAAATTAATTAATTGTGTAGTTCATTGAATTATAAACCCTTACTATTTCGATTATCAATGCAAGTTAAGTGATTGAAATTAATTAATATCTCGATATATTAAAGTATAAATAATTATTTAAAATAAAAAACAAAAATGAGTTTTCTAGTTACGTACAAGTCGAGAAAATGATACTTAAACGTGATCGACAAATTTCCATTTGCTCACTCCAAACAGTTGGGTATCTCCATGGTGACTTTTTACGCCTTCATCAAGTCTGAAACGTTGGAAAGTAAGAAAGGCTCTGTGCAATGAATGAATCCCATCTTCTCCGTTCCAAGACTCTTGTGAATAAGTATTTTGAGTTCATTTTTTGACACTTTTACCCCCCTACAGCTCTGAATTCAATCCCCTCGACTACAATTTTTGGTTGCATATAGAGAGAAAGGCCTTGAGTGTCCATCATCCAGCCACTTTCAGCCAGCATTAGGACACCTTGACAGAGGACTACATCGGTAGCAGGTGTCAAGATCTCTGTCACTATCTGGAAGCTATCATAAACGCTAAAAGTATATATTTATTATCAAGAGAGTTCAGACCCACATTTATTTATAATATTAGTTTTGTTGAAATTCTATTTTTAATTAATAAATTATATCTTGTTGAATTTTTCAAATTTAAAGTCATTACATTTTTTTGGACCACGCGGTATATAAACCAGAAAAGGTTTTTTCTTCTTTCATAACAATAGTACAGATTAGAAAAAATTCCTAAACGCAGTTTTGAAATCTTAATCAATGTTATAATTATCCAATCCCATAAACTGAACAACATTAACTCAGATATTTTTAAACCCGGTAATATTCTCATTTTTTTTGTTTCTGTTTAAATAGCCTTTTATGACGTTGTTTTAGAGGGATAGTTATTTAATACATAAAATGCAAAATTTAATTAAAAATATGTTGTCGTTTGGTTGTAAATGATTATTGGATAAAATAATTAAATATTGGCATAACTCAAAGATTTTAAAATTTTTGTTTTTTTCAAAATAAATCCAGTTTCAAAAACTGGATAGGAACTGCAGCAATGTAGAGTTTTTGCCTAAAATCAAATCAGATAACATCAAGTTTAACTCTTCAGCAATATTAACCGTAGAGTTAATCGCTTTAAAAAATTGTAAATATCAAAATATGAAAATGAAATGAAAAAATCTTTATTTGTATATTGGAAACTAAAGCAATTAACGGACCTTCATAAATAAATGAAATAAACACCCAGTTGCAATTCGTTTAATTTTATAAAGTTTCCTGTCGAACCATTTTTTGGCAATATATATTTGCGACGGTAACGTACATTTTTCACTCCTCTTACACATGATAGCAAGTAACAGTTTTTCCAAGAAAACTTTGGAATCTCTCTTCTAGAATCTAACAATTTTTACCCTATTTAAACAATCTGATTGCCGTGCATTATAAAAATTAAAGTTTGTGGTCGCATCATGTATAAAGTTTAAGTAACTCTTGATAAAAGATTTTAATGTTCTCTAATTAGTCAGATAAAGTTGCACTGTTAAAGTATTTGTAAACATTATATTATTGCATAAACTCCATCTGATCTAGGAATCTTCCTTGAAGTCCATGTACATAAAGTATATTTCCTTCTGTAGGAACTACCAGGTGCGAACCAACACACAATGAGTTCAAAATAATAATTTATCCCTTGAGCTACGTCGTTTAATAGGTATTCATGATACTTCAAGGCCCAAAAATGAAATGAAAGATCCCTTATTAATGTTGTTGCCGTCTTTATTTATTTTTTGTAGTACAGTCTTAGGACCGGTCTTTAAGACTGTTGGTTCTTCTGACTGTCAGTATTAGAACTTATAAAAAAAAGTAACGTTAACAAGTACCTAATTTTATAAATTTTAGGACTGATACACAGGACTAAACTGTACTGGACTAATGCTGAACTGGATGGAAGTCCATTCTTTTATTCTAAATAAGGATTGACTCACCACTAACCCACACTAAGATAATTAAAAGTAATAGTAAATATCTGTTTTTCCTTATAAAAGGGTATGTGTTTTTGTGTATTTACTTACTACCTAAAAGCAACACTATATATTAATAATAAATAAAAACTAATACTAACATATTTCTTTCCTTGAAATAGTTCATAGATCATCGATGTGTGTTTCTAAAAGCATCACTCTTCCTGTGTATAGATATACACCTCCATATATTACAGTAGATGTCAGTTATTACACACATATGTAGGTTACTCGATCCACTTTTTCTATACTTCATTAGCTATTTACCCATATATATTTGGAGGATAATTTATGGAATGATAATGTTTAGAAAGGAGGAGAAACCGCAGGAGAATTCTGAAGGATAACTTTTGTATGGAAGAAAAATAAATATTAAAAGTTTTTGTTAGACTTGAATAAGGAAAAAAAGAAATGTCGTCAAGTAAATTATAACAAATAACATTGAGGTCATTGATATAAGTGGACCGTGAACACTTATTCAAGTTCTAATGATTTCCCTCAAAATTGAGCATTCATTCAATTTGTATACTTAATCAAAAAAAAAAATATTATTGACTTTTTAGAAATATAATAAAACATTACTGTTAAAAAAATTGTCATCTGATTGAAAATAAACGAAATTATATATTAAAAAAAAGCATTACATTGTTTTGGGAAAAAATTGAAAAGGCTTAAGCTTACTATCTTATAAAAGCCAAATTGAAAATAAATTGTTTACAGTAAATTTTCCACATAACTTTAAAATTCTCTGTATACGTTGCTGATGAATTTGTAAATTAATTAATAAAGTCCAAATTTGAGAAGAGGTTTATGATCATTAAATCATGTTTCTATATTTTTAATATATCCCTTTCCATCCTTCCATATCCTTTTCTAAAATTTAAATTATAAATGTTAATTTTAAGACAGTCATTTTGTTTAATAAAATCTCGATTGGAAGGAGATAAAACAATGAATAATTATTAATAAAAGTGGCTTTACAATTGTGAAACGTGAGTTCCCTCTAGTGATACGTGGAGGAACGTCAAAAATAGGTTAAATCTCCGTTATTGTCTTTTAAGTTTGATTATAATCGTGATACTTGGAGTTCTTGATATGTTTCCAACTGGTACACACATTAAAAAATTTGAAAAAACATTGTCCATGAATAATCGAAAATAAGTGAATTAAAGTAAAAAGTAATGATAATAAATCCGGGTTTAAGAAGTTGAATAAGAATGTGCACAACATTTTTTTTTAAACTTACGATTTATTTAGGCCCTTATACATAAATACATTACTTTAAAAAATATTGTTTTTATAATATTTCAATGTTTCACCTTAATAACTTATTGTATATAATAGTCTAAAGAAACTGGAAACAAAAAAAAACCATAATTTCAAGTAAGCCAAGAAATCAGAGCATTTAAAAAAAAAGCATAGGTTAACGCAGAGCTGCAAATCTAAAGCTACCGCCGTTTATGGGGATGTAACCACTGAATTACATTCCAAGTAACTGCAAGAGGCACAAAAAAGCCTTCCAAAAAGGACTCGATCCAGGCCAAAAGAATTGCTTGAGACTGTTAAAGGGACCATTGAAAGCAGAAGAAGCAAAGTAACCATCAATGGCCTTGTTTTGAATCAAACAGAAGCCACAACACTCAGCACCACTTGGTGAAGCACGACTTAAAATTTAATTAAGTATCTTTGTTAGGGTTTGAAGCTTTTGGATTGAGTTAAGCGTGTTACCTAATTTAAAATACTCCTCAACAAAGCAAGTCTTTTGGCTTCTCCACAGCCCTGATTGTTCCTTCGGGACTTTGGTATTTATGGGCACCTCAAAAAGAAGCTTTTAAGAGTCTGCTACACAACAAAGGACCAGAAGGCCGCCATCATCTTTACATGAGACAATCTGGAGCTGAACTTTGTAAAGAACTGCTGTAGAAAGTTCCACACTAGGCTCGAAATGTTCATTACGACAAAAGGCGGCTAACTTGATTAAAAATGTAAATAATGTTTATTTCAATTGTATGTTGAATTAATTATGAAAAAGTGTTTTATTTTAGACGGAAGAGGCTATAACACCCCACAAAAAAATGGAAAGTTTAACATACTTTAACTACAAATAGGACATTTTTGTTGAACCATAAAATTTGCTTAATAAAAACAAAGAAGGATTATTTGTATTGGAGGTAACATATTTTTTACTGATACACATTGTATCTAGGTGTACAATGAGTAATACAGTTTGGTTTAAGGAGATGCAAATCATTCAATGACAAAAAATTATTTGGTTGCTCTAATATGTATCAATATTTTTTATAATCCAAAATATTTGCGTGTTTATTTGTCATTATGGTCGGTAAAAAAATGCATTCTACTTTTTGCTTTCATTTGAGTGTACTAAATTATTTAATTATCCAATGCATTCGTTGTATACAAAAAATATATATAAAAAAAACATTCACTGGCTAAAAATTGTTACATATAATAGTTATTTACTAGCAATATCAGACTAAAAAGTGGACTGATGGCTATTATATTTCTTCGTTAGTTGGTACTTGTATTTTACAAGTATTATTTGAGGCAAAGATAGAGTGCTGTGAACACAGTTGTAGTAAATACATTCTCACCTGCGGTCGCTAGTGATATCACATAAATATTACCATAGTTTATCATAAAGTTATTCCCCGATATGTTAAAGAAAAAAAAAGGTATGCAACAATCACTAAACATCGCATAAAAGTTGTTTCTTTTCGGAAAAAATCCTAAGCAAATGAAAAATCGATCAAATGATGATTCAAAGGATAAAGAAGTTTTTTTTTTAAATATTGGGTTGTATAATATCCTTGATGGCTAATACAGGGTTAATTAAATTTTCTATTATAATTAAAAAGACACTTTCTAAAATAATTTTAATAATATCAAATAGGGATTGCTATAACTTTATTTTTTTTTCAATTTTCTATGTACACATCTCAAGAGCAATTATTTTTTAAAGGGGTCACCATTGACGGTGAAACTGGTCTTAAGGTGGTACCTAAAGCCTGCACAGCCGTTACAGACAGTCTCCTCACTATTCCCCCCACCCCCCACACACTCCAGTACTCTGTGCCGGAATAAATCAGGGTGGCTATATTTTGGTGGTGGATAGTGCAGTTCCTTGACTGAACATGTGGGCAAAACGTCCAGCAAGCTGTATGGGGCGGCTTCCCACTGTTTAAAATTCCTATTCATCTGTAGAAATGCTTCATTTTCTTACAAAGTGCTAGCATATACCTTTCTTTTAAACACCAAAGACTTGCCTCTTTCCTGTGGACTGTTCAGGACATTGTCAACTTTGATATGCTCATACATTTTGCATATATAGCAATTCACTTCCGCAAATGGCATGGGATGGTCTCCTTCTGGGCTCTCACGTCAACTTTTTCCTAACCCTTGCTGCTGCCAATTTTGTGTCTGAGAGCTTCACCTTCATTCTCAACTACTGTCAAGCCACTGCATAACGACATAGACTGTATTACTGGATACCTGGAGATAGTCATAAATATCTTCCAACTTATAGAAGATCAGATATTTTGAACTGAACGTCTCTTTCTAAGCTCACTATAAGAGGGACGTGTGTTACAAAAAAAAAAAAAAAAAACATTAACTCAGAAGTTTCTAACAAAATGTCAGGTTTATAAATTCATTCACACATCCTCAAAATATAAAAATTATTAATGTCCTAATTTCCATCCAACACCCATTATTTTATTGATTATAACTTTTTTTTAAATATAAAACCCTATAATTAAATTAAAAATGTATTGTCTTTTTAAAAAAAGTTGATCACTTTAGATAACTTTCTGTTTTTTTTTGTTTTTTTTGGCTTTCTTACGAATAATACTATTACTCCATGTTGTATTATTAATGTAGTACTATTTGTAAATCATTAATGCTTCGACACACCTGTTAGTTATAATTATAGATATACAAATATCTTATATCCCTTCATTTGTTCTCCGTGCGTCAACTTAATTTACGTCAATTACTTACAAAGAGACTTAATACATTGATGTATGAGTCATGTCAACATACAAATAACCTATTATGAATTTTCTTTAAAAAAATGTCAGGATAATATGCAACAAATTTCTTTTTGTATATTGATATGATTAATCAACTGATATCTATATAGTAGATCACTAGTTATTGAGTTCTATTGGTATAAGAGGAGTCTCAATATGAACGAATGGCCAATCTTCAACCAGGTTTATCATTCTACACCTAGCTTGCTTGTTCGAATGTCTAACATAGGTGATCATAATAGAGAGGCACTTCGATTTTTTTTTTTGAGAGATACGGGATATTCAAAAATCGCTCAAAAATTTAAGCCAATGTTCAATTAGTGTGGCCTACTGATATCTGCATACATTTTGGATAGCTCCCAGAATTGTTGGGAACCCCTGCCAAATAAATATGGGCAGCTAAAATTTCTCACAATCTCATCCCATATCATATATGTATATAAAGTTCATTATTGTCCTAAATAAGACATGGCCTAAAAAGTACCAGGCTTTATCGATGGATAACCCTACTTTTTTTAATTCAACTCATATTTAACTTTTACTAACTTTCAAGACACAATTGTCAAAATTTCATTATAATCTGTTTTTTAGTTATAGTTAGTTATACGCTACTTTTGTTATTTTCAAAATAATGGATCAAAAATATTTTCGTGTTTGCACTTTACACTGCCTCTTGATAGGAGGAAATAACGTTCAAGCTAAGCAACTGCATGAAAAGTGATATGGGTATCCCGCTCCCTAAAGCAAGTAACATCAATTTAAACAAAAAATTGAACAAAAAAAACATTTTTTCTAAGCCTATTTGTTATGTAAATGAAAATTTGAAACTCTTATATATAAAAGAAAGTAAAAAAAATTAATAGATACTATTTGATTTTTTTTTTCTTTGAAAAATATTCTTTTTATATTGACGCACCATTTATATATCGATGTAATCAAATACGAAAAACTTTTAAACAAACATGGCTCTTTGGGGAAATCAAGTACGTTAATACATACATTATATCAACTACATTTGTTTTTTTTTATGTAAGCTGGATATGAAACTTGGATGTACTTATAAATATATATAAAAATAATAGTTACATGCGATGTTTCTTAATCATCTGTTAGTGAACGCACTTTTTATAATGCAGCTAGTAAACTAGGTAAGAAGGAAACACCAAGAAAGAAAATCCTTATTTTCAAATAATTTTAAGAGTGTATGTTTTGGGTATTTAAAGAGAAATATAATAGTTATTTTTGTAGTTCAAACATTAAATTTGTATTTTTGATGAAAGTTTATGTAAAATTTTCTGAAAAAAATTCAAAAATGAAATTTCAAATATTGAATTTTTCTTTCAAAAATTACACCAAATAACAGAAAATTTAATTTTATAAAAAAACGATAATAATATATTTTTTTATTTGTAAAAATTTCATAAATCTACAGGTATAAAAAAAAAATTTCAATTTCCTAGTAAAAAGCAAAAATTCTTTAATTTATGGGAGGGGCAAGCCCCTTCCAGATCACTACCTCCAGACGCCTCTGTATTATTAAGATTATTATGTAAAAATTTGTGCTCAAACAGCATATTTACAGACTAAAGAAAAGGTCAGAAGCATTAAATTCTGTATCGAATTATGTATTAAATATCCACCTCCAATGGGACTCCACAGAGGCGTCGAAGTTGGTGATAAGTCGATGTTGGCCTCTACAGGCTTTGGACTCAGTATGGCACAATTTCGAAGAGTTCAAAGGATTCAAATCAGGGCACATGCAAGGCCAGAATTCTTTGGGGCATAAATTCATGTTTTATTACATCCATATTTCCATATTTGTTGTATGAACTGAACTACCATCTTCTTGAAGTACCAAACAACTTCTTCCCATACTACATTTAAAAATATATACATATAATTATAAAAATTATTGTAATTATATAGTTCTTAAACAAAATGAAGTAAAAATTTTAAATTAAAACTTAGCCTTGTACATATTTGTTGGTTGTTATTAAGATTATTATTTTTTGCGAAAAGGAACTCGATTCTTATCTTTCCAGACTTTTTAAAAGTCTCGCAGATGTAAGAAAAGACTTGCCTTTCATCTTTCAGACAAGCTATAACATTCTTCCTTTTTCATTCTCCAAAGGGTTCCTGACCTTGTACATTGTCTGATTAACTGATCACTGTCGGTTAACGTTCAGCCCTTTAACAGTGTCAGAGTTTCGACAAGGGTGGTTTGAAAAGTATCCAACCTCAACACAAAGATACAAGCACTCTTAAATAAAAGCTAATCACATCCATCTAGTATCAGTTGACACTTACTTTACTTATCTTTATGGAATTATGATCGTGCATTTGTTATGTAACAATTGTTTGAGAGGGTTGATGTGAGTTTTTTTTATGAAAAGTAGTCAAATCGATTATTTTGATGTCATTGAATATTTATTTTGAAAGTGTAACTTCTAAATAGATTCCAATAATAGCAGACATATAAAGACTTGAAGTGTAATACTTTGATGCATCTAAGTCAATCAAACTGGGAGTGATTGCTCCAAAAACAAAAAGTGAATTGTGAACAATTATTTGGGTGATAAAAACGATATTTGCTATTTAGAAGGGGCACAGAGAGGAGTGCATCGCTAGGTGAAGTGTGTTGAGTTAAAAGGACAAAAAAATAAAATAAAACATGTCTTGTAACTTTGTTAGGTCGGAAACATTTCAAACCACCCTTGCATGGCTTATTAAATAAACTTTTAAATTTACGAGCTTCTTTTGGGAAATGATACAAACACATTAAAATAATTCTTTTGTCTTATGTACATGAAAGAATGAGAGAGAAAAATCTTAATTAGATTCTCCAAATTTCATATTTATAAGTTACATACTAAAAATATACATTATTATTATGATAGTTATAATGAAGTTTGAGATAAGAACATAATGTATACAATGTGAATTAGGGTGAGTCAAATTTACAAAACTTTTATATCAAATAAGCTCAAACTTTTCTCTGTGTTTTGATTGGACTTAATGAATACAGATGAATAGATTTAGTGGTGAAAATCGTGTATACAATGGGCATGCTAATAAAAAGAGAAGCCAAATATGTACATATTCACCCTGACAATTTTTATAAGGTTTTTGAAGTATTCAGTTACAATCGGCTGTGACAAGGAAGGAGGGGGGAGAAGAAAATAAAGAAAGACATTGGCAAGAATTACTCCAATCTCGATCCCCTATTCTACTCCGAGTCCAACAAAGATTTACAATTAAAACTTCATACCAAATCTTCAAACTTACTCTTCTTCTTTAATCAGTATACATGAACGTTCAATTTGGTTTTTAATATTAGGTTGATGTGAATTGATTGAGACTCCCTAGTAAAAAAAATAATTACATTCAATATTAAAAAAAAAAGTACTCAATCATGTCACATAGTCTTCTCTACAATGGAAAATCTTAGTGTCAATGGTTCTCCAATTCCAACAATTGCCTGGAGAGCTCCTCTTCATTCATACACTTACAGAAGAGAAATGGGTCATAGATATGGAGATCCAGGCTGTAGGGCCTCTGTTTGATTGCGTCCGCCTTTTTCTACGTTCAAAACTACCTCATTACTCACTCATCCTTGTTGGTCCCAAAGAGAAAATATTGTAATCACACATTGATGAGGTTTTAAAGCGGAGATCATTTGTCAGGATTTTAAAAGAAACCGCTGTGGGTAGTAAGGTAAGCTCTGCTGAGACCTTCTGAACCCTCTATCGGGGTTTGTTCTTTACCAAATCATTGACTTGGACAATGTTTTTGGGTGTCCTTGTCTCCCAGAGTGTCATCCCTGATCTCATTAGCCCACCGAAAAATTACATGAATAGGGCAGATATCAGGGTAAACGATACAGAGGCTGGTGTTGATCTCAGACACTCTTTTCCCCAGTTTGGGTTGTATCAAAAAGTAAAAACAAAAATTGTGAGTCTCAATGTTCGGCGACAAATGGAGAAACATGTGCGAATGTGGTATGGAGGCATTGGCTATTTAGCCTCTGAATATCTATGGTACATTTTTCCACCATTACATTAATAATAAAATCGATGCTCGTGGAATTTTTAAGCTAACTCTTCTCCTTTCCCTTTAAACGAACCTGTTTCAATCCTTTAGGAGCAACATTATATAGTGGAATCTATTTAGGAAAAGAAGTTCCTTTCTCAGTAATTAATACATAAGGACAACTACTACGGAAAAGTAAATTCATTTTATAAATTACCAATTTCAAAAAAACTGGAACCATTTTAGTTTATTCTAAAATATATACTTGCCAAAAAATTAATGGTCTCATTTAAAAACATAAAAAAGTAGATGTGAAGTTTCTGTCACTTTTTCAAAAACTAAAACTTTCAGCTATAGTAAATATTATTTATGTAAATTTAATTGCACCAATAAGATCATTAACATTATGACATCAACCAAAAACGATTATCCATCAAAATATTATAGTTTTTCAGGCTTTAATTGTACCGTAATGTAAATATTCACGGTGTATATTTTCATAACTGTTTTTAAAATGTAAATATGAATTATATTTTTTTACTTTATTGTTTAAAAATATATGTACAAATGTAACTTTGATATTTAATATGCCAGTAGTTTATATGAAAAAAAATATAATTTTTTTATTAGTTTTTGAGTAAAGTTTTAACAATTTATTAAATTGAAACACGTTAAAGATAAACTATAACAATAACTCACATAAAAGTAGATCCCAGTTATGGTGTCAACACTATGAATATTCATTTTTATTGGACAAAGTTAATAGAAATACAAGGTTATACCATAATGTTTGTATAACTGATGTTTGACGTCCACCACGCATTTAATATTGACGTCATAGTATATGAGTGGTTGCGTGTTTTGTCGAAATCTGTTTTTCTTGCCCAGCAGTCAGTACGATACATTAAATTGAAAATTCCAGAAAAAGTGACGTCAAAGACTATGAGTGGTTCTGTGTTTTTTATAAATCTGCCTGTCTTGCCCAGCAGTCGGTACAATACATCAGATTGTACATTCTAGGGAGCCCGATTACATGATGGTTTAACCATGTATTTCTATTAATCTTGGTAATTGGGAATTCATTAAAGTCCATTAGAAGTTACTTAATAGTTCATAAAGTTGTGGAAGGTTATAAAAATATAATTTGCAGACATTTTTGAATGTAAATTTCCGGTTCGAACTTTTTGGCGTGCTAGTTTTGGACATAAGGCAAGCTGGATACGTCAGATTAAATACTCTTAAGTGGAAACGGCGATACAAGTTCGCCATTCTAGTCTACAGATGAACATACTCTCAGTCAGCATCCAAATAGTCTGGAATTTTAGGAAGCAGGGTTCTCTCTCAGGATACTGTTGTCCTGAGATTTATAAAGGGTTTTAAATTTATCATTTTATCTGTAAATAACAGTATCAACAGTGAAGTTTTTTTCATCATTGAAGAAATTTATTCAATTTCAATGAAGTTTAAAATCATTCAGCAAATATTTACAGCGATGGAGACAACTGTTTTTAAGGAAGGACTAAATTAAGGTCATTATATAAGGTTAAGGACTTATCACTAAACATTTTTTTTTTTTTGACACTGTGAACTTGGCAATGTCTTTTTTTTTTTTTTTTTTGGCTGGCTTAGTCATTTTCATTATTTTATTGGTTTCAAAGGATTTTGGAACAGCTTTAAGTCATTCCCTGACCCTCTAAACAAAGGATATCCAACCTGTGGCCCACCAACTGCATTTGGGCTCTCTTAATATTGAAGTTCAACCAACTATTCATTCTCATTTCAAGTAGTTTTTTAGCAAAATTCTTAAAATATCATCAAAACGCGTAGAGCTCACACAATACGTACAAATATTAAAAAATATTTTCCAAATGAAGAAATTTTTACAAAATAAGATCTCTGAAGAAGAAAAAAATTTATTAAAAATTAGGGTTTTTTTTTTTTGATCAAATTAAGCAGCTGAAAAAATGTTAATTTTTTCAAAAACTTCAAAAAAACAATTCCTTCTAAAAATATAATCGTACGGGCGCTACTGAACAATAATTACAGATTCGACTTTTTGAACCTGACAAATTAGATTTGTTCTATTAAATACTTATGCTTTATAACGCTATTTTTCATGAATTTTTTTAAAAGGTTGAACAACCCTGCTCTAGACAGTCTGTTTTTTGACGGAGAGGATGTTCATGATATGATCGGCTCGGACTAAAAAGGCAACCTAGTTTATTTTGGGCTCAACTCTCCACTTAAGCGTATTAAATATCTCCTAAATTGCTTACCTTACTTCTAAAATTATAGCATCAAAAAAGTTCGAACCGGCTGTTAAAAAAATCTTAAATTTTACTTCAATAACATTCCAAGACTTTTCGAAACCTGGTAAAGTAAAGAATCTTGTTATCATTATTTTTAATACGAAATAGTAAAAAATGCCCATTAAAACTTTGAAAAAGTAATGACACAAGATAACAAAAATTGTTATGGCTTTGTCTGCAAACAAAAGTATCCGGTTGTGTCTAGCAAATTTGACACAACACAACTGCATCAAAAACTGGCAATATATTTATGTAGGTGAAAAGAACTTACTAACTTACATTAGTTATGAAATAGCATTTTTTTTTTGTAAAAAAGCAATCAAAAATGCAAACCTTACCATTGATTAAACATATAAAATACACAATAATAATAAAAATAACTTTGTTGCAAACTTTTGCAAAAATGAACAAATCAAGCTTTACAAAGTATATGCATCAGTAAATTTCTAATTTAGATATTTGTAATCAAGTTTTTAAATATTTATTACATCACTAATGTAAATATATAAATGGAATAAAATTTATGTAATAAAAATTTACAATACTGAATCAAACAACCCTTAATTGACAATTAGTTGGAATAAAAACATTTTGATTGTAATTCCTTACAACTAATGATATTTTAAATGTTTGATTTATATATTTTAAAGTGAAAAAATAACACTGCCACGACCAATTAACTAATGAACAATAATAAAAAAAAGCATGCATGTAGTTTTACGTTTACACATATCCCTCTTTTACCCATTTAGAGAGGAGTGCGGATTTTTATAGATTTCTATATAAAAGGTTTTAAATATTCAATATTTCCATGAAAATTTATTAAATTTAAAGTTTTGTTTCGACTAGCAGAGCTCATAATGAGTGTTGTTACGGTCATAATATAGGACCTTGACACACACTTCATTCAAGTACGGTCCACATGCTCCGACAAGTTGTCCAAAAACTGTAGATATTCCCAGTGATACATATACGATAAACGTCTATCCTTAATTCTATTCTGAGTCAAACAAGAAATTATATTTATCTCTCTAAAAAAATCTTTTAGGTTACTCTTTGTCTTTTATAAGATTCCACTAACGTTCAATCTGTTTTCCTATATATGAATCAGAGCTTGTATGTAAGTTTACTCTTAAGAAATTAAATAATAATGATACCAGCTAACAAAAAAGTTATTCACTCTAGAGGTTGCCAACTTTAAATAAAATTAGACAAACTAAAATATGAAAGCTAGTACTATCCCTGAATATTGTTTTTCAATGTGTAAATTTGTATATATGAGTTCGAGTGCAGAAAAGCCAACAGAAGAATTTTATATTACACAAACATAACTTATTTTCTTCTGAAAAATCCTCCAAGCCCGCCTCCATAAGAACTGATTTCTTTCTATTCAGTGGTATTAAAAAGCAATCAGTCACGTCATATAAAGTAATTGATACGAAAATATCTCACCATAAGGGATATTACATTAAAATTAATTTGATACATTTCCCAAATCATAGCGATAAAAAAGCTTGAAAACTCAATTAATCACTATTTGATATACCCAAAGTCAATTATGAGATCGTTGAAATAATTGAGACCATCAGATACAATGTCAAAACAGGATGCAAAGTCTAATAATTTCATTGATAAACACTTAATAATGCAAAAATCATAACTACTAATGAGAGAAAACGCTTAATTAAATAAAACTCCTGCATCATCTGGTTTTGGTTTGGAATTTTACAAAATATATATACTTTAAATCGCTTAATACAATTATAAGAAAAGATAATGCGCATCGGATATTTTCCTGAATATGCGTCTGATAGATATATCATACTTATTCTTAAAGAAAATAACGATGTAAAATCTATAAAAAAATTGAGGCCTCTTACTCTGCGAAACTGTCTTTATAAGATTTTTACATACATTATTTTAAATCGCATAAACAACGTCTTGGAGAAAATTGTACATGAATATCAGTATGGCTTCTTAAAACATAAGCTAATGGACTGCATTCCTTTCACTCTACAAACGTGTATAGAAAGTGACTAAGAGCTGACGTTAATGGCTGTGGATTTTGCCAAGGCCTATGATACTTTATGACACGAATTATTATCAAAACGCTGTACAGAAACGGTTTAAGAGACTATGTCATTCGCATGGTCGGCGTGACCTTAGCAAGAAACAGAACAGCCATAAGGTATGGAAACCAGTGGAGTTATTTGAGAATAAAAATTTCACAGGGAGATCCATTGTCTGTAACAATCTTCATCATATGGCTAGACAAACTTATTTGTGATGTTCACTCAAAAGCCACGATAAAAGGACTTCAACTAAATGACAGAACTTTAAAGTGTCTGTGCTATGCAGACGACCTAGCTATGGTGTTTTCAGGAAGTCCTATCAAAACTTTAAAATCCTAAATTTATACATATGGGATAGAATAAGCGCATGCAACACACGAGCATTGTGCCCAAAATCCCCCACTTGTAATGAATATCTCCATTCTGTCCAAGCATAGCTTTTGAGATAAATGTAATGGAAGATTCTTTCCTTAAAATTATAAGGAAGAAAAATATATCCACTCAAAGAATGCACAATCCGATTAAATACTGTGGCTTAAGCGTGATATCATGTGCTAAATTTTGGAAATGCCTCAACTCCTATTGGATCAGGAAATTATGGAAAGGCCTCTGAAAAATTGTATTAGCTACAATTATACTTGTGATTTTACATTGAAAGTAGCCGCTGATTTAAAAGAGTTAAACTCTCTTGTAAATCATATGGCTTTTTCCTTCTATAGGTCAATTTTAGGACATTTTTTACCAGTACAGAGACAAATATTTCCTTTTAGAATCAAGATCATTATTTTCTCCACCTGGAACCTGTAAAGATATCTAACACAACATAAACCAACGCCTTTCACGGCTTATTTAATCCGTTACAAAATCCCAAGAACTCCACAGCAAAGTATCAAAGCTATTAAAATTAAATATATAACCGCTTCTGAGAAATGGTTTAAGTACAGAGTACTTTCGGGTACTCTTGAAATTACCGGGAAATAATACAAAGACGGGTGAGCAGATTGTTTTTGCTGCGGTGTAACAAGAGAAACAACTGACCACATACTCTGAGAATGCAGCAGATCAACAGAAATCTACAGAAGCGTCCTTGATATTTTGTAGAGTTAAGTTTCCACTTTGATTATTAACAATTTCAAATGACGTGATCATGTGATTATTTTAAAAATATCCGTGTGATATTTGTTTACATAATCCTACCATATATAAAAATCTCCTTGGGTCAATAGATTAACTTATTCACATCCCCTTTTGATTGTGTCGTCGTAGGTTAAATCTCTTAATGAAAATTTACAACCGTCACATAGAATTAAAATTGCCAGGCTTTTCTTAGATTATCTAAATTCCTAATGTAATATGTTGATGAACGTGCCAAACAGTGTCGACTTTCAATCTTGAAACCTTAAACAAATAACCCAAATGCACATCAAGAATATCTTTGTTTATTTTTCTTTGTTGCAACAATTAATTCTTAGTAGGCCCCGGTTAGGGCCATTACCGAGGATGTGTGTGTGAGGGAGATATCACCATGATAGAACAATTAAAAATTTTGTGTTTACAGTTGGGAAATTAAAAGAAATCATTTTCATTAGAGTCTAAAAATATGAGACGTCATCCGGATAATTTGAAAACAAAACGTCCTAGCAATGGCCTTAAGGATTGTCATACTAGCCCAACTCTTGATACAGGCCTGAATAGATGACGTTACTGCAACATAATTCCTTGGGACGAGTGTGATTTTTAATGGCTTTGTTGTAACTCTTTCGGCAGTATTGGTACTCCAATGTACCAAACAACAACAGTATACAGGAACAGCCAAAATCAATTGAAATTTGTCTAAGAATTGCACTACAAGTCAAGTATTCTCTTGTTCTTTTTTAATTATCTGAATATAGTCTTTATTCAAAAAATATAAGCAAAATAAAGTATAGGAGACAGGATATAGATAATTAATAACAATGTATGAATCAATGGTTTTATATGTTATTTTATTTTAGGAAATTTTATTATAATTTAAATAGATTACAAATTTGCCTTTCTTTGATTATCAACTCACACCGTTGTATATTTGGATATCCTACTTTTGTAGACAAAACGAAGCGAGACTAAGTTTAATCCTTGCAGCATTATGCTTTCAAGTAGATGTTACCATAATTTTAAGAGTTCAACTAGTTAGCAATAAAAATATAATGTGTTTTCTAAATTAAAAGTAATTTTTTATTAGAGTCAGAAAAAATTAGATGTATGGAGGAAGATATGAGAGCTACAACCTTAGGCCTTGTCATACCATGTCTGTCTTGATATGGACACGCATAGATTACATTACTTCAATATTTGTCCCTTTGACGTACGATTTTTACCTAGCAAAAATCAATTTTGTTAATTCAATAGTAATATTCATGGCAGTATAGTCGCCTTTGACGTCATTAATGGCCTCGATTGACCTTGGAAACAGAAGTAGGCATGGATGCTACTTTCCCTCGGTTGGTTCCAAAATTTCTCTAGGATCCTTTACATCAACTCGGATTTTGTGTTGCAATAGGATCTGTTTGTTTGTGGTTCGACTTTGCCACACACAAATAAGTCCATGGGGATCAGGTCCAGTGTGCAAATTTCTAACAACGTCAAAAAAAAGTTTGATAGCCAGGTCAACATTTGCTTTGCAATATGGCATAAAACAAATTCATAATTCTGATGTAAGCGCCAAATTTTGTTGTTAAACAACGGTGACACACTGTATGTAGTAAATAATTTTTACAGAACATTTTTTGTTTAGAAAATTTGTATATATTAGCAGCAATAAATGTGCGTGTCTAAACATATGTATATACATCATTTTGCAGTTGAAAATTAATGTTAATCAATGTCAGTAGGTAAATTTTGAAAGTGACATGTCTATAAACGATTTTTATTATTGACTTGCTTATGACATCCCCATTATTACTGAAAGTAATTAAGTAGTATTCCATTAAACATCATTAGAAAGCCGTCATAATGTCAAATTGGTAATTTATTTTTTCTTTTCATATTCATCTCTATCAATAAGTAGTAGTAAATGGGAAAAAATAAATATACTGCAAATACATGTCGAATCTTGACCCCGAAAGACAAAAAGTGTAATTTTTTTTCTAGTTTGAACACATACTTTTATTAAAAATGATATATTTTTTAAATAAAAAATTGATTTACGAGTCTCAAAATTTGTACGTAAAGTTCCTTATTATTTTTCTTATGTGTGGTACAAAAATAAATGTAGAAACGTTGTTAAACTACGTTCAAATGTAAGGGGTTCCATTTTTGAGCTTGCTTCTTACGATTATACCAACGAATATTTGTTGTGAATATAGATGAAAACTAAAAAATTTAATAATAAGGTATTGTATTGAACATCATAACTAGTGTATTGTTAGTCAGTAATTGCCCCATCCAGTGTAGTATTAGGATTGGTCCCAACTGTCCTTAAGAACATTCCTTAATTGTCAGTGTTTATAATTTTTCATAAAAATATCTATTTTTTAATATTCCTAATAAGATATAAAAGATATCTAGTGTTATGCCAGGGCTTATTTATTTATCCAGTGAAGTCCATTATTTGTACCATCCTATTTTTCCTTTGGACTAAGCCTTAAAATTATCAGTCCTTCAGAATGCCCGCACTACAACTGATCAAAAGAATTATATATGAAGTTGTTTTATGTCAACCGAAACTTTATAATTTTTAGGACCGTAATACAAGACGGAATTGTGCCGGAATTGTACCGGAACCAGACTGAATTCGACGGCACTGACGTCTTAAGTCCTAAATAATGACACAAAACTAGAAAAAGGTTTAAGATCATTCCACATATCTGGCAAAAAATATTCATATTTTCAATATAATATGATATAATTCGAACAAATTATAAAGTTCATCTTATCTTGTAGTACACATTTTTTTTTTTTTTTTAATTTTTCAAAAATCATATTTAAATGAGAGAGGTCTTGTAAGGACAATTTTTTAAATAAAACCATAATAAAATAATTTTCGGCAACACTTTTTTTCAATATGTGAGTCTTAAGTACCCCCTGCAGACCTTAACTATGTAGTCAGACTATATCTTAGTCCACTCCTTCTTGATGGAAGTCTCTGGAGACTTGCAAGTCATGTGAGGAGTAGCTCACATCCCCTTCTCCAGACGTGTCCAAGAGCCCAAGAGTTTTGGGTCTGAAAAGGAGGGCGGAAACATGTTTAGGACCAAAAAGTCTGTAAAGTTGTCTCTCAGGAAGGCTTTGGTCCAAGTGGTACGAAGACCAGGAGCTCCGTCATGAATAAAAATAATGTTCTCACGAACTTTTTTCTGCCCAAAAGTAGGTCTTTCTTATCCAGTTTTTTGATATAATCATCTGCATGGATCTGCTACTTCCTTTCCACAAAATAGGAGGGTAGACACTACAACGCCCAAAAATATGGTTCGGTTGGACTTTTTTGTTCTTAAGACATGTATAACTGAAGCCGTGTGGATGTCCGGTTGTTCTGTAGAACTGTTTTGTTTATTTACAGTAGCATCAATGGTGAAAAAAATACCCCTTTCAAAATATATGTTATTGTCCTTTCCCATGTCATTTTGATACACTTAATAAAATTAGAGTTATATTCCTAAAAAGTTTAATATGTTATCAGACCTAAAACTTTGCTGACAAACTTTGTATGTATTTAAAAATTGTATTTATTCAAATTCATTATTATTTTTGTTGTTTATTCATTCGAGGTTTCATTTATGTACATATTTGCTCAAAAAGCATGTACGTATTAACAATAAATGTATTCTTGGCATCAGAAAAAGTGCTGACAAAGGAATATCTGCTGCTGAGTAGGGATTGTATTTTTTTATGTAGCCTTTAATCACAAAGGATACGAGTCGTTGTAATAAACAAAAACAATGTATATAACTTTTTGTGTAGACGTCATCATTGCGAAACTCTGTTCTTTCGTAGACATTAGCAACCAAATGTTAAAAAACTAAATATCCTCATTAGTATATTTCATTAAACTGAAAGTCATTCTAAATATAATGCTCATATTTGCATGGTATTACAATATTAAAAAAAAAACATTTTTACTCAAAAATAGTTTAGTATGACATAACACTTTACCTAATCTCCACCACAATATCTTGACTAAGATGATAACGTCAAAAGGAATCAGCAAGAAGATAATTCATTAACTCATCGATATTTTAAATTGATTAAAAAGTATTAAGCAATATTTACACCGAGAGATTCGTTCATATTCCAAGCGCTCGAACTAAGTGAATAAATACAGAGAGCCCTCATTTATTCGTGGTTTGCTATTTGCAATATAAGATATATAGGAAATTACTCAATATTAAGAGAATAGTCAATTATTCGTAATATTTGTAATAGAGTATATTAAAAATTCTGATTTACATGAAAAAAGGGATTAATCATTTTAGAAATAGGCAGAAACGATTCGTTCTAACATTTTCTTTTTATGGTAAGCACCAAAGTTTTTTTAATTTTCACAATGAATTGTGATAATTTTCTGTTTTTTTCATGATGCCAAATTAAAATTCATCAAAAGATGAAAGTATATTGAACAATTAATAACCTGTGTCAACGAAGTTGAACGGATGTTATGTTTTTTACCACTATTTGTTTGTTTGTTAATCGCCAAGTTTACCGCAATAGTAACCGCTTGATGTTGACCAAACTTGGTACGAAGATTATATATGGTTAAAATAAGGGGCCATTAAATTTTGAGAAGTTAAGATAACCCAAAACGTAAGAAAATACATAATTGACCATATTTCTGTTGAGATACATAACTCAGTTTTATATTAGGTGGATTTTTTGCTCTCTACCGATTCCCCATTTTAATTGAAAAATAATTTTAATTTTGACATTGTTGTTTTTTAATGAAATCCAAAACACAAGATTATCATAAATTAATATTATTTTAATTTAAAAACGTAATAAGACAGGTTAATTTTTCTATATTATGTGTATAATTTACATTATCTAAACATATGTATGAATGAGCTAAATTTTGCCAAGATGATAAGCAATAAAGGTGAAAAAGTTACAAAAAGTGTAAGCTTCAGTAATATGTGTGAGGTATTAGTCTGGATCAACTGCAATTATGGGACATTACTATCAAGCCCCTTCATCTTAAAATGAGTTCATGACGTCAATTTATATAGAAAATAAACATGACATCACAAACAATATCAATTTGAGTTACAATGCCTGATTTTCTCAGCAATGGCTATATTTTACTTATGAAATATTCACACTCAAAAGCGCAACTTGTTAGAGCATGAAATATTTTATTCAACTCAAGGCCATACTAAATATGATTACTCGTAATCTAAAGATATTATTTTGATCAAAAATAGATGAGATACAAAGTTATAAAATGCTCAAAGTAATCATTCATACAAATCCGTACCCATTGAAAAATAGCCATAATAAGAATTTTGTTATTGATATATTAAAGAATTTCAGAAAAGTATTTGCGTTAAGATTTAATGTGGAAGCAAGGACTAAAGAATTAAGATTGATTTAATACTAGGATCCTTATGTTAGAATATATATATTTTTCTAATTACGTAATCAATTATAATTCTTCCATATATTTTATCAACGCGTAAATGCCCAATGAATTTTCCTTTCGTTTATCATAAGCTGATATCAATACAACCACATAAGACCGAGTGATGCATTAAAGTCTAAACCATTTAAATTTTAAACTTCAATAAAATATAATTTATAAATTAACAATAGAATTTCCACAAAATTAAATATTAATAAATAAATACATATGTGTGTTTGAGCTCTTTTAATCATTAATGTAGCCACCCTTAGCAGTAATTATAGCTTCCAGGCGAGGCAGTAGGCTTGGGACCCACTGCGGTTATAGTCCACTGCCATGGCGTCCCATTACTGGCAGAAAGTGGGTTAGAGGGCCTCAGCTTATGGACGACAGACAATGCAGGCCTTCCCCTTTACATGCATCTAAAAAGGTGTCTTCTTGGGGATTGGCATCTGGGCTGAAAGGGGCAAAAAACGTAAAAAAAAGTTCTAAAGAGTCTTTCAACGGGTTCTTTCATTGTTGGTGTCAAAAGTGGTATCCACGCATACCAGGTGCTTTCCAACAACTTTTTTGATAGCTCTCCAAAAATTATGAATTGAAACCAAGATATATCTTGCATGGGACCAAACGGACTAAACGGAATTGGCCTCGACTTTTTTCTTCAACTCCTCCGGATGCAATTTGGCCTTTGTGACCGAGTCCTTCTTCCTCTCGCACGCTTTGGACTTGTTAATGGTCCAATTGTTGGGAATGTGCGTATGGAAATTAGTTGATAACGTTAAGTGTCATTCTATCTTCTTGTACGTAACCAAAAGAGCTCCAGCTTATTTGTTTTTTTTGTAACTAATTGCATTTACTTAAATATATTGAAATATCATTTAATTTCATTCACTAAACCTTCCTAAATTATGATTTTTTTTTTTTAGTTTTTTTTATATGATGCATCAATTGAATCTTATAGGGCATACAATTATTTTCTTTGAAAATAACAATTTGAAAATATGATTGGACAGAAAATATATTGTTCTTAAATTAATCATTTATTAATTTAGTGTCCAGATTTCAATGAATCCGCCAGTATTACAATGGATTAAAAAAATAAATTACATTTTCCAAAAGGAAATAAAACACGTTTTACTTTTGTTTTATTTTTGAAAATACCGGATCTGGAAGCACCAATTTTTATATTTTGAGTTGTTTTCTTTGATAAAATTTACGAATTTCAATTAAGTAAATGATTTGGAAAAATCGGTTTTTAATTTTAAAAGATAGAAACAATTAATTAATTTTAATGAATTGCTTCAATAAAAACATTATAGCTAATTAACTACGAATTTAATTTTTATAAAATATTATGTTTAACAATTTTGAGGCAATATTTATTTTCAAGGGCAAACGCACGTTCTGCAATACTCCAACTCATAATATCGTCTGACTGTATTTGTAAAAAAAAAGAAAAAATAGAATCTTGACTCTATAATGAAACCACTGCACTTTTACAGTCTAATTGATACGCATTATAAAAAATTAAGATATATTGTTGCTCCCTGTCTATCGATTAGGACTGAATATTGATTGATGTTTAGAACGAAATGTTCTCAAATACTTTTGAATAACTATTGAATAATATTTATTTGCACATAGAGTAACAGTGCGACATAAAAAAATCAAATTTGTCAATAACTTTTTTATTCCAATATGTCCTTCACTCAGAAAAACTTTAGTACCAACAATAAATAACAAATGCTTTTACATTAACATACATAATCCTGTACATACGAAATATTGTAACGTAGAACCCAACTTGTGGCTGTATCAAATTTTGTATTCTGACCATGATCAGTCCTAAAGATAAATAAAGGACTTTTGATCAATGAATTATTCAAGGGGGTATTTTTAACACGACCTGACATTCAAGATTTAAATAGGTTAATATCTTTATTTCTTCATATGATTCCACTACATTGAACTTGGACATCGTTGGAGGATTAAGATATTAAAAGAGAAGTCAGAGGACATAGGGTAGTCTGACTCATGTTTCACAGTGAAAGATAAGTGTTGTTATGTATTTCCTCTCTTGACTACATAGAGAAGATTAAAAATGGAACTATATCCAATTTTTTCATCCTTAATCATGTTTATTTATATTGACAAAGCAAAGTTTGTTTGTTTGTTGGTTTTTTTTTCAATAAAGGTTTATTTTAATACTGAGTGAGTGTACCCTAAGCTTAACGCGTCATATTCAAAAAGAAAATAAGAAGAGAGTACATATATATATATAAATAAAAAATAAATGTGACTTTAAGTAGATGAGATTTATTCACATGCATGCGCAATATCAAAAAAAAATGGATTAAATGATAAATGAAACTTTAAATGATATTTAGGAAATCCCTCGGCCCAATCCATATAAAAGCACCTAAATTTTACTCTGGATGAATCTTCTTATAAACGTGAAAATTTTGGTTGCTAAATTTAAACAATGCCATTCGTGCTGCAAGACGAGCAAATTAGTGGTCAACTAAATGAGGTGACGACTACAGAAATTGGGATGAAAATCTACAAAGCGGCGACATTGTTTTGATAGTCGAATGAAAGTGCACACGCTAGGAATCATTGTTGGTATTTCAAAAAGTGTGTTACTTCACATATTATCTGAAAATTTGAACTTGAGATAGCTGGATGCAAGTTGGGGGGGAGGGGGGCGTTTGAATTTGAAGAAATTTTAAAGAAGAAGACAATACATCTTTTTTGGAATTTTTTAAAAATTCCTGATTTTTTTTTTACTGGTAGATTATTTAAAATAATCCATTGAGTATAAAGCTGATAGACATATCTATTGAAAAATTAAAATTTAAAAAAATGTATGTAAAAGCCAAAAATGTAAAGAAATCTTTTTTACATAATTTGGACATCATTAGTCATGACTATTTCATAACATTTTTTTATGAAAAAAATAAAAATAATATATATATTAATAAAGCAATGTTTCTCTACTTGAAAAATCTAAGAGCAAAATTGAAGCTGCATTTGCTCCTACTCGAGAAAAAAATAATAATGAAGGAGTTTTCACAGCAACAAAGAATAGTTTTTGGAGTTTCTAAAATAAAATCAAACATTCATTTTTTTTATAAAGCAAATTATAAAATGGTCTATTTGTGATTATTTCATGAAAATGTGGATCTCTCAAAAGCCACAAATTTGTAAATAAGGATCTTTTTTGACATAAGTTTTTTGGTTTAATGTCTTGTAAAATGACAATTTTTTGGAAAGTTTTCTTTTTTCTTTTATTGTCTTCCTATTACAAAAATAACTTATCAAATGTGTTAAATTTTCCTCAATACAATTTTTTTTCCAAAAAAAATAAAAATGAAATTAGTGTTTTGATTTTAAATGGAAAAAGGGTACAGGATATTTTTTTAAATGTTAACAAATAAATAAAACTATTATTATTTTTTTCAATTTACTTAATTTTCAATGTTTACTAAGCATAAAAATATCATGGCAATCGGTTCTTTAGTTTTGTATGTGCTAAGTGCCAGGCTTTTTTTATTATTTCCGAAGCAAAGGATCAACAAAAATGTCGTGTTTTCATTTTACAATGTTTTTTCCACTTATTAAAATATTGCCAATTAAAAAAAAATCTTGTTTTCTTTGTTAAGGGTTAGAATTTTCTGCCCATTTGTTATCTTATTTTTTTGAAAATATTTGATTATCTACATTTACAAATAATTATTATTTTTACTTATTTAGGCTTTTCATTAGAATCAAAGTCAATTTCTACATCAATCAATTTATCAGTAAGTATGTTAATTTATTCAATCAATAATACTAGAATAAGTAATCAAATGAACGTTGACTAAGAATCGCTCAAGCCTGACATAAACAAAGTATTTAAGAAATAGTGTTGGGTTCGAGTATTATACAACCTTGCCGGATACATTTTATATACAAAATTATTTTTTACTTAAAGTCAAACAATCAAAACTCAAAACATTTAATTGAAGATTAGTCATTTTTTGTGTCTCATTAAAAAAGACATTTTACATCTTCAAAGGCTTCTTTCTGAATAAAACAAAAACTAACGTATTTAGAAGGATAGACCACATAACAGAAGTGGTTCTTCAACATAATAATAATTTTGAATAAGAATAAAGAAAAAGATAACATTTCAATATATTTTTATACTTAATATATACATACAGCCCAATATTCTATATATGTACATATTTCACTTCACTATAGTCTATTAATTCATATAAATTTATGGGATGAGTTAAGATACCAAATAATGTAGCTACAGTTTAAAACCCCAATTTGGTTTACAAAACTTATATCGGTCCTGATATGGCCGTTTCAATAAACTTTATCACTTCATCATTTTCTTGGATACGATACAATGCTAACATAAAAGACTTACTAAAGATCTTTGTCACATAATAATTGGCCGCCACAGTTTATTTTTGCGGAATTAAGTAAAGGTTTGAAACTTCTTGATGCCTAATAATAGCTAAAACCTATATTTTCCGTATAAATTTCATAGTTAGAGTTGGTTCAACTTGACCTATATTTCTTGCCCATACCAGATCTTTTTGATTATTTGGTTCATGAAATAATTCAAATTAACTCTTATCACTAAAGAGGACAAATTTCCAGTCCTCCAATGTCCACTATTTACATTCCAGGAAGAATTGAAGTCGAGCTTTCTTTTGAGCTTCCAAAAGTTTGTGATGCAAAATATGTTTTCAAGGAAACAATCAAAGTTTGTTTCAAGTAGGTGTGCCCAGATGACATTAATGTTTGATGACCCTATGCAGTTTCCATGTTTATTGCCTTTCTTTGGTCAAATATTTTGCAATTACCAAGTTTGTAGGAAATTTGGTAAAAAAAATTCTACCCTTAACTTTTCTCTATCAAATTTTCAATGCTCCTGAGAGATATATTTGAACTATCTGAAACGACCCTCTATCTTGATCCATCTTCTATCATACCAACAGCTTTAGCCCTTGTATGTTAGGAATAGTCTTTCACTTTGTATAATATTCAATTTTTTAGAGATGATAATAGTTATTTTCTCAGCCGTTTTATAGTTATATCTGATACAATCAAAGAAATTACTGCATCAGTAATTTTGCAACATTATCGAACGTCTAGACCAGACAAAATTTAATTTTTTTCGGATGAAAAATGAGATTTTTATATATTTGAAAAGGATTTTATAAGTACCACTATCAATTTTTTTATTCAGTTCCTTCATATTAATATAAATTTATCCACAAAAGATTTCATAAATATAATGAAGTCTAGGGTAATTACGTATTAATACATCTAAAAAAATTATTGTTTAAAATTAGTTCCCCAGAGTTAAATTATATCTACTACAAATATATATGCAGAACAAATTACACAAATAAAATAAATCACTAAATTAAATGCGTTACATAAAAGTGTAATGATAAAATAAAATACTATGATAAGCTCTTACTAAAATTCTTTATTATTTTATTAAAAACTCTTCCTTAGTTGGATATCATAGATAACATATACTTTATCACTTATGATCCTGTGTATCATGTTTCCATTTCTATGTTGATAATTTTCTGTAATAAGGCCAAATATCTTGCGGATGCAGCAAAAATTATTGAACTATCTTCTTCCATGTGAATGGGCTCATAGAACATCGGACTGCTCGCAAAAAAATATTTTTAGCTTAACAAAGCAAAGTCATTTGCTTTGTTTTTTGATGTAGCTTCTTTTTTCCTTCGTGCAAGGCCGAAAAGCACAATCCTTTTATAAAATTTTTTATAACTCCTTGCAGATGTACACTTTTTTATTATTGTTTTTTCATTAACTCATACCATTTATATGTAGGGAGTGAGTTATATTCAGTTAGAATATTAGTCTGTTTCTGTTTGTCAAAATTGTAAATAAAAGTATGCCTATTGGGCTTTAAAAAAATATCTTACTTTAGTCCTTACATGGACTAGAGATAAAAATGCAATTAGTGGAAATCTGTATTGGGACTGTGAATTTGTAATCATTAATTCATCCCAACGATCAATTTTGTGAAGCACATTGCAAAAATTATAAGATAACCCCCACAATAAAGCGAATAAAACTAGTTAAATAATGAACCATGCATAGTTATGAAGTCAAACAATAAATTGAACACTTTTTATTTTGATGATTTTCTTAAAGATTGCTTGTATGTTGCTACAAGACAAATTATACATATAACTACACGAACAGAAAACAAACATATTTGGAGCTCCGGCTTTCTAATTATTTAATAGATTTTTTGGGAGAACCTTACTCTTATTTGAGACTAACAAATATCCCCTACTTTTTCTTTTTTTGATCATTTTTTATCTTAGATAAAAGGAACTCATCTATTATATAATTAATGATCGAGAAGTAGAAGGCGTTTCTAGAATACTAAAAGGTCTTTATACTTCATTTGTAGATTTGTATGAGTGAGACTATTTGCATAATTGATTGAATTCTGTTCATAGATTTATTCAAACCATCAAAAAAGAAAACATGTATGAGTCCCGAAGATTGTTATTGGCAGTTTCGGCAACAGTCCATTAACTCGATTAAAAAAAATTCCAATTTTTTTAGTTTTTGATTGATAGTGATAGTTAAAAAAAATATATTTATATATGTTCGTTTCATACAATAAAGAGGACTCATTTGTAACAGCGAGCGTGTGCAGTAAAAGCTCAACCCGTGATATTAACAAAAAGGAAAATTAACTATATATATTAACTCGTAGAGGTCTTTGCGTTGCAGGGCTGAATAGAGGTGAATAAAAATAAAGAATGAATGTAGAATAGACGAGACTGAGATAGATATATAGAAATAAAAAAAGTTAAAAGAACCTTTATTTTGGTCAAAACAGCCTTTTAATTACCTCGGAGGTTCTTAAATATATTATTAGGATATAATTGGTTATTTAATATGTCTACTTGCTAAATTTATGGCAAAAAAACAAAAAAACAAGTAACAGTTGATCGGAATATTTAAAACTTATGGTGAATTTGTAATAAATATACAAACTAGGAACCCACAACTTGCAGTAGCATGACTAGGTTAATAAAAACATAATTTTTATTTAAACCAAGAAAAGATAACTCAAAAACAATTGATGATTTGTTTATATAACTATATTTAGATATATTTTTTATGCAATATGTCACCCTTTAAATATAATAACAGTCTCTAGAATCCACTTTATAGATTGACAGCTCTTACAGATTCAGGTTGTATCCAAGGTGTCCCACGCTGTCATAATGGCAGCTCAAAGAAAATTCAAATTAGGATAAGAGGTGCGAAGACATTATTTTACAATAATAAAAACAGCAAAGTTTAGGGGGTTTAGGTCAAGGTTTGACAGACTTTTCCTTTTCTGGAAATTACTTAAATAAACCTTTTGAGATATTAGATCTTATGTAAATTATATAAATACCTATATTGATTCTGTCTAATTTATGTAGAAAGTTTGATCCAACTTATTCCTAGGATATTATATTTCAACTTGTCCCCCATTCTACTACGTATTATATTATTCCCAATTGCTTTCTAAATAAGTGAAAAGGGATGTCACAAACATAATACATAAACGAGGCTTCGTTTATTCAATTTCTATCCATTTTTTGAAGAAATACATATTATGTAGAAAAAAAGGGTTTTTTATGGACAGTTAAGTATTCATTGAAAATAAATGCATGTATATGGTATATATTGGTGAATAAAAACCATAAAATGTGTTTATAGAATGACTTTGAAAAGTTTTTCTTTTTTTAACAAATGATAACCCGGAACATCAATATAAAAAATACTCTCTTATTTTTCACAAAATAGGTTTACTGCAAATAATGAATCCTAGCCCGGACCAATTAAAAAAATATAAAAACAGCTTACTTTTAATTTTAATATTTAAAAAGATATAAATTACTAATTAACAATAGCATTTCAACAAGACTAATACTATAAATAGATGTGTGTCTGAGCTCCTTTAATCATCAATGTTGCCACCCTTAGCTGATAACTTCCAGGAGAGGGCGGAAAGCCTGGCACCTGCTGAAGATGTAGTCATCTGTCATTGCGTCCCAGTGCTAGCTGAAAGTGGCTATGCGACCCTCGCTGTTTGGATGAAGGACACTGCACCACTTCCTCTCAACACACACCTAAAAGTTGTAGTCAAACTGATTGGTATCATTGTTGTAGTGGGGCCAAAAGCATAAACAAAAGAGTTCAAAAGTTTCATGCAAAAGAGTCTTGCAACGACGGAGATGGGGTTTTTTTTCATTGTTGGTGTCGAAAGTGGTCTCTCCACCCTTGCACGGCCTTTTCCACCCACTTTTTTAATAGGTCTCTGGATAGTCTAGTGTGAAACACCTAGATCTCTTGCATGGGCCATCATGGACTTGAGGGGATTGGTTTAGGCGGTTTTCTATAACTCCTCCGGGTCCAGTTTGAATCAGTAAGTTTTCAGATTTCAATAAGACACACCAGGGTTACTATTTCTAGGTAACTTTGTAATACTATACAATTGTATTTCCTACTAGATATTTGATAACTTTGCGACAAAATTCAAAAGATAATATACCCCTTTAAAATTTGGTGATACATTTCCAGACATTAATTTGGGCGTTTTATGACCATAGTTATAAATAATATGAACAACCGGTCTGCTAAAAAAAGAAACCAAAAATTAAAAAAAATAATTTGTCAACAAGACTATTTGAAGAACGTTTTAGAGAAGAGCAGCTTAGTTGTAATGACGTTTCCTATAATTAGCTGGAAGAAGCTATGCCATTAAGGAATTAAACACAAACCCCTATCTATATCTCAAACTAATATAGGCAAGAATTAACCGAATATAGATCCTCAATTTTACTGTATTTCCTAAAAGGACTCTCATACAAATTCCCAGTTTTGCTCTTTGTGTTTCACACTGTAGACATTAGTTTATACTTTATGATAACAACTTTGTGGAATAAAAAAAGATTAGGTTTCAATTATAAAAAGGATTCATATTCTTGAATTATCATATTTATTTTTTTCATCTCCGAACATTGGCATAACAGAGAGTACGTAAGTTCTGTAATTGACATATTAAATGAGATCAGGAATCTTACAGAGTGGAAACTTGAAACTTACACACTTGTATTATATTTATTTGAGAGTTTATATGTGAGGAAATTAGAACTCTATAATTTTTTTGGTAGCTTTGTATATAAAACACCTGCAGCTTTTTATTTTTTTTAAATTTGACGAAAATATTATTGTAGTCAACTCTTCATCGACGGGTTACACTCCAAGCAAAATGGCCTGGCTGAGGGGAATGGCTTGTAAGACCATCTACAATGTTAAGAAGAGGCTGAACCACAACGACACCATATGGGAAGAAACTTATCACCATGACACTAGGCATTGTTGCTTCCAACTGCATTTTGGCGCGACTGATCTGGTTTTTGGAGAGTTACAGGCTCACTGTAGCCGTGTATATCGATGTTTTCAAGAACAACCTGCTCCGTTCAGTCCAAGCGAATGCCCTCCACGATAACGTCATTTTTCAGCTAGTTGGGGCCCCTCCCCACACTGCAGAAGTTACTCCAACCTTCTTAGCTAACAAGATTGCTTTCTAGGACAGAAGAATGTGGACACCATAACAGTCCCAATATCAATCTGCTCGACTTTTCTTTCTTGCTGCTCATCGATTGGAGGGGCTGTAGCATCTGGTAAGCGTTCGTTGAAGCCATGAAGGCCTCAGTCTACATAGAGTTGGCTGCCATTGCCTTGAAGTTCATTTGCAATACCTGAAACTCTTTTTGCTGAAGGTTTTGTTGCCATCGCTGAGGCCAATGGGAGCCGAATTATACAAATCAAATTGACAATGGCTATGTACCAGAAAAAGATAAATAAATTATGTTTTTTTCCATATATAATTAAAGAATGATAGGTTATTTTCAACTGGTAAATCGATGATTAATACTTTAATGTTATCTCCTTAAATATGAAAAAAAATGATAACATCTTTGGCAAATAAAAATACACTTGAGATAATTCAAATTCAACTGCTTATTAACACTAAGACCCCAATAATGGGTTACTATTGGTGTTTGATTCACTAATTGAACCCAATGATTAGCAGTAATATTTGAAAGTCTTGTCATTCGTGATATCATAACAAGCGACATTTAGTACAGCAATAAAGATATTACTACTACCATGTGTATTTTCAAGCTAATCGGAGTATTTTTCTACTTTGTGTAAAGGCGTAAAAACAATCAGAAGGACAATATTTCAATTCAAGGCGTGTGACTTAAAGCTTCAAAACAACATAGCAAAACACATTTATTTAAAGGGTACAACCTTCATTTTACAGACAAAACATTTTTTTAAAAATGTATTGTCTCCTAAACTAGTGATTCGATTTTGAAATGAATCATATTATTTAATAAAATTGCCTTTAGATTCAATAATGTGCTTGATTGGACCTCAGAAACGGGACCATTGGCTGATGACAGTCTAGTTTGTTATAATCCGGAATTTTACTGCTATGGTTTGTATTTTGTTGGATAAGAGGATATATTGGTGTGTTGTTCAGCTGCACTACAAACATAGAAGTCCTTGAACCTTAGTTCTGGTGAGCTTGGATACCAAAAAACGGGTTCCAACAAATTAAAAGAAAAATATGAGTACCAGGTCAATATTTTTTGTTTTTTTTAAATGTAGTGGGGAATATACTCTTGTTGCCAGACGAATTGTATTCCAACTAAACCTCCTAAATCCAGACATAAAATAAGCCCAGTCTTAAGAACATTGTAATGTCAGTATTGTATCTTCCGGCACGGATCGCAACAATTACGGATTTTAAATGAACTTAAACGTTTTTGGTTCCCTCTAAAGCAAGAAATAACGTTCTAGTTGGGTATGTACACAAAGTTTGCTTTTAAAGAACGACTGCACACTGACAAATTGTTGTAGTTATATTTTAGATATCAGGTAAAATACCCTTTTATAAGACTATTTTTAACTCTTTCCTTTTTACTTCTATTGGTCACAAGTAACCTTTAAAAATTGATAACAAAACAAAAACTGGACTGTAGTACTTCTCACATGCAATATTTAGTATTGCAATTGTATCAATATATGCTACAAATGTAATTAGTTTATTGTTTTTTATGTTATTGATTGAAAATATATATGATTGCAGTATATACATATACTGATATGTCATGAAGTACATAATAAGATTATTGTAAATATATAAAGTTCTGCATTGTGTTATTTAAAGAATATTAAGTAAGTTATTCAAAAACAATCTGAATTTAATCTTGATCTAGTTGTTCAAAATTGGCTAAAGTGAAATTGTCTTTGATTTTATCAAAAGGGATATATTTAGATGATAATATTAAATTTAGTACTTTAATTTTATTAGTAAAACATGTAATTGTACCTTTTATAACTAACCTACAAACTTCCAAAGAAATAAAATAAGTTTTTTATCTGATTATGAGTAATACATATCTTTGTGAATTGTGGAGGACAGTATCAACTCGAAATCAGTTCTGGATATGCTTAAATACAATATTAGCTATATTTTTTATTCAAATTGTCGTCTTTTACAACAAGAAATAACATCCTATATACGCCAGCAAACCGATTGGAAACTCTTTACGATAAAGGTCTGTTATGATGGAACCTGGGAGCGAATTAAAATATGGATGAGAGGATCGTTAAATATTTAATTCCAAGATGCCCAAACTACAAAGTACAGGGGATTGAGGTCAGGAATGGAGAAGGGCACATGAAAACAAACACGATATCAAGGATATGTGTAATGGGGAATAATTCGTTTTTCTTGGCTATATGTGACTGTATGTGGCCGTAATTGACTTTTGGATGTTGTAAAAAGTCGGGTTGCAGATGCCAACGGTATTTGCAGCTTTCTCAGTATTGAAGATGGCACACGCATTGCCTTTTTTGTTGTTGCTCCTACCTTTTTACACTTAGAGACCATTAATAAAAACAAAACTTGCTTATTTTTGTGTCAACTGTCGATTGTTCCCTTATAAAAACCTGTAATTAAAAATAAAAGGTATAACTTTGTAAATAATCGCTACTCTAATTTTTGTGTCTACACAATGTAATTCCACTGCACTTTAGCAGTGAGACGCTGCAGTGAAGTCATAGTCACTTACTAAAGGCAAAGGGTCCAAATGTCCCCTAACAAACCAACATTGAATACAACTCTTATGAAAGTAAATGAATAATATAAACTTTTGTAGTCTCTCTATTTATGCATAAAGTTAAATAAAAATAATGAACTAAGCGATTCAAGGTTTTGACTCCTATAAGGCTTTAGGGAATGAAGCAATATACATTTAAGTAAGATATCTTTACATAAGAGTAGACACATACCTATGAACTTTTAATAATAATAATAAGAATTCTCTTTGTGACTTAGAAATGAAGTAGGAATTAAAAAAAATCGTCAAGAATGTGAGAAAGGACAGAGAATTATATTATTGAAGCCTTGTCTGCTTTCTCCTGCACTAAATAATTCTCACTTACATATAGACGTATGTACAATGAAATAGATAAGTATTTAATCCCGTAGTGGACTCCTATATGATTGAGTTTGGGTGACTGGCTTATCCACTCCATTTTGGACCTCTGAAAGATAAGATATATGATATAATGCATAATTAATGAACAGACTAATAAATACTTCTAATTTAAGTATATATTTATTTTCATTTGAAAGGATCACAAGATACCAAGAGGCCATTGAAATCTGTACAATTACTAATTCAATAATATATGAAGCTTGAGTTTTTGAAATTAATTCATATTTTGATATATTAGAGTATAAACAAATAGTTAGAAACCATTAAAGCCTGAGCTCTCTAACTAACGTAAAAGTAGAGAAAATGACTTTTAACTTGATCGACAAATTTCCATTTGCGCACTCCAAGCAGTTGGAATATCCAGTACCATCGTCTACACCGTCAACAAGTCCAAAACGTAGGAAATGAATGGACTCTATCAAAAAGGCCAAACTGTCCTTTTGAGGAGGTAAAGAAAACAGCTCAGGCCAATCTACATAATCCTATGCGGGTTCCTACAAGAGATCTTAGGGTTTCATTCACACCAGACTGTCCAGAGAGCTATAAAAAAGTGGATAGAAACAGCCTTATGAGTGTGGAGCGATCACTTTAGAAAAAAGTAGCGAAAGAATTACATTTAATCTTTGGAATAATCTTTGAAACTCTTTGTTCACACTATTGACCATTCTACATTTTTAAGGGTTTTAAGAACATATTTAATACACATATGAGTATAACCACAAGAACCCCAAATCCATCGTCAAACATGGAAGTGGAAATATTTTAGGGGTATTTCTCTACTAAGGGGAATGGACGACTTCGCTTCGAAGAGAGAATGCATGAAGCATGCATACTAGAAAACTTTGTCGACAACTTCTTTCCCTCAGGTCAGGGGAACTGAAAATGGGTCTTTTAATTGGTATTTCAGCACTCCAAATTCACAAAACATATTACCAACTCAATAATAGATTGACTCTAGAAGAAGCACATAGAGCTGACAAAGTGGCCCATCCACTTTACGGTCATCAATCCAAAAGAAAATCTTAATTTGTAAACAAACTCTCAAAATTTATATACTTATTTCTTCAAATGTATTCAAAATAAGAGCTTTTTCTTTTTTGGCAATGCAAGTCCTTGATTATTTTTGTTCATACCATACATGTAAACCTCTAACAAAAAAAATGAATTAATGTTGTTAGACTCACTTACTCTTGGAGTGAAATTTTATTCCAATTTACTCATTTTAGCTTTGTTATTGATATTGACAGTTATCGATAAACCAAGTGGTCCATTGAAATCTGAACACTTCGAATTTTAAACTTTAAAAAAATATAATTTATTATTAAACAATAGAATTTCGACAAAATTAATAAAACTGTCCTTAGCCGTAATTATGGCTTCTAAGCAGCAACATAAATCCTAGCAACCGTGGCCGATGTAATCTTCTGTCATCACGTATAATTATGCCTGACAGTAGCTTTCAGAGATTCAGTATTTGTATGAAGGGCATTGCATGCCTTCCCTTCGACATTCACCAAAAAGGTGTAGTTGTGGGGGTTTGCATCAGGGCTTTAGAAGGGTCAAAAGAGTTCGTAAGGCTCATTTAAAAGATTTTTGCAAAGGAGGAAATGGATTTCTTTCATAACTGTTGTCAAAAGGGATCTCTCCACCCTCATAAGACTGTTTCTATCCCCTTTTTTCATTGATCTCTGGACAGTCTGGTGATAAACTCTGATATCTCTTGTAGGAACTCTCATAGACTTGAGGGGATTTGCTTATGCTGTTTTCTTTACCTCCTCATATGGCCAAATTTGGCCTTTCTAACAAAGTCATTATTTCTTTCCAATATTTTGGACTTGTTCATTTTAAGTTGCTTTTATTTCATTCGTCATACTCAGTGTTTTTCTCACTCTTAACAATTTTTTTGTCATTCAATTCATATTACTATTAAAATGAAAATACTATTAAAATTATCGACCTTCTTTTCTTTGTTTTTTCTTTTCCATTAAAAATAATATATATATGATAATGCTCGCCTCTACCAAAGGGGTCAAAATATTAAGAAGAAACATTATACACCATTGGCAATGTCATTTCCCACTCCCTCTTTGGCCCAAAAAAGTCAGGTAAACCTTTGCTACAATAAAATAATTTATTATATGGCTTAGTTATTGGTTTCAAAACGAAAAAAAAATATAAAAAGTCAAAAAAAGAAAGAAAGGAAGGACAATCCAGTCCAAACATTTATTTAAATTCAATAAACTATAAAGTTATCATCAGACCAGCAGCTGTAAAATATATATTTCACAAATGTATGGGATAGAACAATGGTACTCCATAGATATATATCAGATAAAACACATCAAATATGCTACAACAATAGTAAATTTTAAGGACATAGCAATCAGGATCTTTTAGTATTATAAGGATAATATTTAAATTTAAATTATGTCATAAAGTTCTGTGTTCCATACCTTCTATCAGGCAAATTTAAGTATGTAAGTGGACTGGATATTGCCTGCAGACCGTAATTTTGTGACCCTTCGTCTATATTTTTGGTGTCCCACCAATAGAGCAGAAGATTTATATCAAATGGAAATTGGTAGTGAATAAAGAAAGCATAATGTATCCATGGTCTGTTGTCGATTTTGAAATAACACATTAATCATAGACATCATCTTTTTTTAGGATTGAAGAAATGTACGAAACTCCAGAGATAAAAGGAAAGGATTAATTCAGGAATACAGTTCGAACAAACCTATCTTTAACCTCAAAATACTCATAGCAATAACCTTGAGTAACCAAGACACCTCATACCTTATATCATTTTATAAAACACTTTCCATGACTTTTTTTTTTCATTTTAAACCTGGCTTGTGCAAATTGCATTTATCTCCAATCAATCTCATATCATATTTCCTATATATATATAAATTATTTGTTTTTTGCAATGTTTTAAGCTACTTAGCTAGGCATTAAAGAGTCAATGCATAAAATATAGCATAATTACCAAGCGTTCTAGGTACTTTTATTATTGGTAGTAATACTTACGTATATCGCATAAAATACTTCATAAAGCAAATTCATGACTCACCCATTCACACTGAAAAATCTAATCTATAGTCACTTTAGAGTTAGTTCTTTTTTTTCTGTACATATTTATGTTGCTCGTTTTGAAAATATTCTAAACAGTGTTGTAAATCCTAAGCATTTTTAACGTACCATTTTTGTTTTTGTTGGCAATCATTAAAGTGTTTTTTTATTCTTAATCGGAGTAATTAGGAGTCAGCCAAATTTTTTTTAATATCATAGGGGATCAGCCCCCCAGATATCATTTTTTATGAGAACACTAACACTTAACTTATATCTAATCATGATAATGGACATGTTAAAAAAAAGGAACCAAAAAACAGCATAGTAACCTTACAATTTAAAGAATGTTTGGGAGGACAGAAATAAGAAGGTTCTTAACATTTTATTAGATCATCTTCAATCAGTTGTTACAAAGGAGGAAGGAGAAAAAAAAAAAAAGAATTTTGCTATAATTACTCCAGTGCCGATCCCCAATTCCACTCTGAGTCCAAAAAGGACTTATAATTATAACTCCACAACAAATCCTCAGGGTAACGTTCTGCCTTTGTGAGCACACAGAAATGTTCATTTAAGCTTCGAAAATATTTGAATCTATTTAGGAAAAGATGTTCACTACTCAGGATTGGAATAATAATCACAACTGCTAAAGAAAAGAAAATTAATTTTCTAAGACGACCAATTCCCCTCCCCCCTTAAAAAACAACAACAAATGGGGTAGTTAAAAATACTTTGGATTTTCATCACTGCTAATATCAATTCATTTGTGTTTTGTCCTCATTTTCAAAATAATAATAAGAGTTTGAGAAAAAAAGAACAGAATATGATGGGGTAACTGATAACTACTTTAGTCTCTCGAATATGATTATAGACAAACACAAACAAAACAATGTGTATGCCAGGGGTTGGAAAACTTTGGCACGCTTGCCACTGCTGGCACGTGGAGGCATATTTACAGGAATGCACAAATGAGAACATATTTCTGTTGTTTGTGTATTTATTTTAGTATCGTTGTGGATAGTGGCACATTCATTAATTAGAAATGTTGAAGTTGGTACTCCATGTCTCAAAGGTTGCCTACCTCTGGTATATGCTGTATACAAATTGAGTGCAAGAGATAATTCATTTTTACATTCCCGCCATTATATTTTATTCAAATCTTAACATTTACTGAAAAATGTATATGAATTGTAGTATAAATACATAAGAGAGCAATAACAAAAAATAAATAGAATCAGTAAGGTATAGTCAATACTATACACACACCCATGTAATATTTTATTAATACCACTATATGATATATACCTATCACGGGGCACGAAGTATATACATAAATTTTCTATGTTTAGAAACAAACAAAATTAATAACTTTATTTACTAAAAAAGTAGTCAAATTTATGAGCTATTTATTTTATCTTGAAAAAAAAAATATCCAAACACCTATTAACGACATTCTATTATGATCTTTTTAGTCGAAAAATTATTGAAAAGTTTGTAAAAACAAAGTTCTGTTTTGGTACCAAGACCAATACTGAAAAGATGTTTATCGTGACAATACTAGTCTTCATTAAAATATAAAGTTTTATTGTAACGGTTGTAATTTGAACTACCACTTTTTTGACGTTTGACATCTGTAGTAACATTCTCATTATGTCTAATATTTTGCAAAAGATATCCGGTTTACGAAATGGTTAAGTTAACCCTCAAAGAAAATTGGAAAATACTGAAGACTTACTTTCAAAATGGAGAGTCTTCAAACGAAAAAGCAAGAAAATTACGTGGGTCGAAATAAAGCGCCATCCAGGCAGTTTGTGGATAAATTTGTGAAGCATGTGCGCAAAACTGGTTCGTTAATGGATAAAACAACACGTTCCTGTGTTCGTTCAGTGCGCTCAATCGAAAACATTGCTGCTGTTGGTGAAAGCGAAAAAACGAGAACACGAGTCAGGAGCTGTCATTACGGTCAATGGTGAGCGCTATCGGGCCATGTTGGAAGATTTTTTGTTTCTCCAAATGGAAAAAGAAGACATAGACGACATTTGGTTCCAACAGGATGGTGCTATGTGCCACACAGCCAACGTTACAGTGGATCTTTTGCGCACTGTCTTCGACAATCGCATCATAAGCCGAAACAGCAATGTCAACTGGCCACCTAGTAGCTGCGATTTGACTCCGTTGGACTATTTTTTGTGGGGAACCGTCAAGGATAAATGTTACACCAGCCATCCACAGACGATTGCCAATTTGAAACACGAAATTGGAGTCGCCATTGCAGCTATTGAAGCTCACACAATCAAAAATGTATTGAAAAATTGGGTCGACAGAATGGGCTACTGTAAGGCCAGCAACGGCGGCCATATGAATAAAGTGGTGCTCCATTATTAACCAGAATGTTGAGGCTATTCAATAAAAAAAAATTATTTGAAAAATATCTATCCGTCTTTTTTTTATTATAGCAATATCAAAAAAAAAAAAGTTTCGTGGGCCACTCTTTATATAGAACTGGTACATATAAATATCTCAATATTTACTGAATATCAAAGGACAGTTTACTTATTAAGACTTTATCACCTTTAAATTATCATATGACTCGGCGTTACATATCCTCCCCCCACAACAAAGATTTACACTATTTACACTAAATTTTGTAATCAGCCGTCAACTTTTCTGTATCAGTGCTCTAGTTGAATTCAAATTAGCTCTTGTTGTTAAGATGTTAATAACTCTAAATAATTCTTGAATAATAATACCGAAGTTGGGAATAGTTGGCTATCAACTATTTTGGGCCTTTTTTTATATGTTAAGGTTGCCACATGTACTAAGAGTAAAAAGTTTTTTTTTTTTTTTAACTAAGTACAAATCAATTTTATATTTACAAAAAGTGAATATATCTCTTCAACTTTTTCTAATGCCAAAGAGTAAGAGAAATATATGTATTTGATAATAAAAACACGTGCTTATCTATGCACATTTATCTTTGCTGACAAAAGTAATTAAAAACAGTAACTAAATTAAAAATATCCTCTTCAGAACTTTCAATGTGTATTTATAGGTTTTTAATTTTGGAGAGCCAAGATCTAATTAAAACGTTTTGGCAGTCATAGTAATTTTTAAAACTATATACTATAAGATATGTTAAAACATAAGTAAATTGAAAAAAACTTAATTTACAAATTAGTGTTAATTATATTTTAATTAATGTTTCTACTAATTATCTCTGATTTCTATTTACCCTCCACAAGTGAACCGAGGTAATGATATAACCCAAGATAAATAAAAGCGGTTCTTATCCCTTTTATTGCCAATCATTTTCAGTATTCTCCTAGAATATGATATAGGGTATGTGAAATTCTTGATTTATTTTGTTTATGCCTTATTTAGTATTTATGGGTAGGCTTAGCAATTTTAAATCTAGGATTAGTAAACTTAATAAACTGTTTTGATTTAATGCCATGTCATAGTTTTTCCTTTTGATTTCTTATGAGATCATAAGCGAACAAACTATTGTTTAATGTAAAACACACAACCTCATCAAAACTAATGTCTTCTAATTTGATTCGTACAAATTCAAATAAAGTATTGTATATATTATAGAAATGTTTAAATAAGATATAAAAATAATTTTTTTACTATAAGAATAACAAATTTTCATTTTGTAAAACCCTAAACTCATTATGTTAAGATTATTTTAAAATAAGAATTTTTTTTTCAATGTTTTATTTTCAAAAAATTATTTTGACATATTAATTTATATTTTCGAAAACAAAATGGATGGAATAGTTAAACAAACAGTTTGAAGTTTTAATTGAAGTAATTATTATCATCCAGGTAAATACGTTTTATCTTTGTAGTTTACTTTTTACACAGTTCAATAATCGTATAAAAAGGATGTTCACTAATTTAGGGTTAATAAATTATTATGACTAATTGTTCAAAGGCACCAAAAGTTACATATAAAGGTTGCATTTTTTATTTGAACGTTATAAGTAGTTATTGTTGTTTTAGAGTGTGAGAAAAAGGTGTTTATATCAACTGTTTTTTATAATATTTTGGAGATAAATTTGGACTAGTAATATGGAGAGGAGAACTTTCAACATTTAATAAGCATCAATGAACCGAAAATATTGTTAAATTATAAGCAAAATATCTTTAGTTCTTTTTCTTAAAAAAAAATCAAAATTTAGCAGAAATTTATCATTGAAAGTAATGTTTTTACCATCATAATAATTATAAAAATATAAGAATAGAACGATAAAAGGTCAATATCAGAAACCATTTTTCCCTTTGTATTCTCAAAACTGTTATTTTTCTATAGGTTTTGCCCATTCGTATTCATTAGTTAATAAATCTTTTTTTTTTTGTTAGATGATCTCAAATTGAGGATTCAAAAACAACTCCATGTGTCAAATTTAATATGTGTTACGTAATAGAGTTAGACATATGATAAATATAAACATCCATCTATTTACTACTGAGTACAAGAGTTTGATTAATAACATTGATTATCTTCCAATAATTAAATAAATGTACATAGGTAAAGTATAAACAAGTATAAGCAATTAACTTTATATATTTATAATCATTTTAGAAAGCCCTTCGAGACAAATAGTTTTTTATACGGCCTCTTTTTTTAAAAATTAGGATAGCTATAAGATATACATATTACACTAATATTATTGATATTTTTTCACATACTTTTTTAACTTTATGCATAAACTTAGTTTTAAATCAAATATTATAAGTGTTATTTTTTATAAATTATTAAAAATATAATTATGTACAAACAATAATCAAAAGGCTTAAAAAAATGTCAAAAGATGACCTAGCATAACACAAATATAATGACATCTAGGTCCATCAGATGTTACCTTTAGTAAGATAGAGTATATTGATATACAAATTATGTATGATGTGTAACATCTTATTTAAATAAAAACAAAGTAATAAAGATGCGTTCGACATCAAAATTTGTATGTCTCGTCTGTTCCTGTCGTTCATCTTAAAGAAACCTCTGAATTGGGCACAATAGATATCGTATGGAACAATCTTTGCTAATATATGTCATCATCAATATGGGCCAGTGATTTCATAATCAATCGATCCTCACAAATGATACTATGAATTACATTACATTAATCCCGGTTTTGGTGCTGGTAAGCCTGATTACAGATACTATGAAGACTCGCCATATATTAGGACAATAAATACTACAACTTGGAAAAATATTAGAAGGTTTGATCCCCATGTGAAAATAATGCTTTGATGAGGTCGATATTTTTCATTTACAAATAATTAAAAACGTAGATCTATCACTTAATAAAGATTAAATATTCAAATTTTGAGCCTATGGGGTTAAGTCATTTCTTTAGCATGCGATGGAAGCTCCAATATAACCGAATAAGTTTTTTCAGATTAATTAACTCCCATTCCTAATTAATTGAAGGATTGATGTCGTCGAAATCAGTGTGTTGAACTTGTCAAGCCTTTTTCTGTATTTCAGCTCAAAAATGATAATGAAAGGGTTTGAGATCTAGGGATGAAATAATTCAAAACTCTTTCAACTAAAGAAATTCATGCTATAGGAACATATTTATTTGACCTTATTTAGAGTTCAGATGGAGTACCGAGTTGCTACTAAATAATCTCAACATTAGTGTTCTTACAATATCTATATTTTTATTCTGTTAGCGGTTCCCAAAATTAGTATCAATATTTTGATACTTTTCGATATAAAATATAAAAAGTACTTTTGTTTAGATAATCATTTTCTCTCTTATGATAGACATACCATTAAATCATTGAGCGTTATACCGTATGTAATTGAAAAATTATACGAAATCGTCAAAGGATCTCATACATATTTTTGGAAACCAAATTTACAATTTAATTAAAAGCTCTGTATCTCCGTTTATATTCATTAAAAAGGTTGTTAAAAGAGGCAATAAAGTTCCGATTTTCAGTCTTAGTGTATACCCAGGAAGTTGATGTAAGATGGACAATTTATGAACAAGCCCCAAAAACGGCTTAATTAAATTCTTATTTTCTTTAGTATTTGTGTAAAAAAAGTTAATTCCAAAAAAAATGTTCACATGTTTAAAAACAAGCATTGCGATAAAATTATTCATATAATTAAAAAAAAATTACCACAAATAATTACATTAATTACTCCTCTCAGAATTTTCTTCAAATTTTCTCCCTTGGTAACAATACAAGGGCAATACTGTACCCAAACTCGTCGCATACGTATTTCACTGTGGGATTTGGAGATTCTATTCCTCTTATTGGTCGTAGAGGCCTTCAGGGAATATACTTTAAATGATAAACTGCATAGGCCTTGGTTTCCATGGCATTCTACATAAAGAAGGCCAAGGAATTACGATTTGGTGAACTACCTGGCAAACGCTCTTAGGACTATAATCCCTTGGATCCTAATTTGTCCATGATGTACTTTTTGTATATTTTACTTGTATGACATGGAGCCTGATTTTAAGTCCAGGGCCAGTCACCAACACCATAGGTAATGTTCAGGGCAGGAAATACCTTTTGAACCAGCTTGATCTTGTACTGCGTGGTGTTAACATTTCCCTTTGTCAAAAATGGTGGGAAAATAATGTATAAGTAACTTTTTCTTACTGTACAAAAATTTATATAAATTGATAAGCAACTCGGAAAAGAAACAAGAATTGAGTTTAAAACTCAAATCTATATTCATTTACTTTGTACATATTTTACACATATTTGTGTACGCTTTACGTATGTTAAGCCAAAAGGATAGACAAAATAATAGGAATAACAAATGAGAAAGCAATTTCACATAGTTAATTATACAATAAATGAAAGCTGTTTTTTTTCTTTTGTTTTTTTCGATGAGGGAGTGGAGAAAATATAATATTCATATTATGTACGTAACAAACAAATACATTGGAATGGTATAGTCACGTAAATTATATTACCAAGAACTTTTTTTAAAAAAGGAGCTCTTAATAAATTTACATGATAGTTATTGAATATGCCTACATGGACTTGTACCTATGAGGTTGGTCTGAAAGGTTTCCGACCTAATAAAGATGAAATACATTTTTTCATATAATTTATTTTCTATTTTTCAACATATTGGTATTGCAACTGTCTTTTAAAGTATGCTCTCACCTCTGTAAATGGTCGAAATTGTACATGGTGTGTCTGCTAAATAAATCCTCCGAGACACTTTTTGTTTTAGACTCGATTACTCCGAGTTGGATTGACTTAGATGGATCAAATAAAAAACAACAGGCCATTATGTTTCCACTATTGTTTGTATTTATTTAAAGATTACAATTTTTGAAAAACAATATTTAATGAATAAGTCGATACTTGATTTTGCCCATTTTTATAAACCACTCAAACGACTGCTACATAAGAACTGCACCTCCAGAATGGCTGAAGCTTTGGTGAGTAACTGCCAACAGATGCTAGATATATTTGACTAACTTTTATTTAATAGATATGCTATCTCAACATTGAGCTCAGAAACTTTTCAGACATTCATCCTATAATGTAAAAATAATAGTGATGGAAATCTGAGAGTAGTATTATACCTTTATAAGTTATCTTGAATATAATTGAATTGGTGCTTTAAATAATGAAATTCAGACTCAAAATTTTGTGAATTAATTATGTCAAAGGCTATAGCTCCCACCCAAAATAGATGTGTTAAGTAGTCCTAAATATGTTATGAGAACCCTCCCTTTATGAATCTGTAGGAGAAATGGTTTTGATACGGAATGAAAACGTTGTCCCTATTCGGGAATAAATATAAAAAAGTTGTAGGAAAGAAGGTGCCCATTCTGTAAAAATAATATCGAAAACACAAGACACCTATTCGACTATTGCCAATTCATAACTCTCGTAACGAATACAATGAATCTATTGTTTTGGGATGCATACGGGATTGAGCCAAAAAGATCCCATTGACTGCTAGCCACCAATCCAAGGGTTAATGATGGATTAAAGAGCGAAGTAATAATCTCGAAGAAGCACCGTAATAATTATGGTAAAAGATCTTCCAGGTCTGCCATGTCTGGATTCTAGAAGAGATAGTAAAGATGTACATCAGAATTATTGATTTTTTTGACCAAAGAGGAGTGATAGTGTAATTGCAAGAGTTGAAGGACAGATATAGGAAAAATAATATATATGAGCATCTTTTTTTATGATTTGGCTCCAGATCTACTTTGGGCCTACTGTATATTCTTTTCATATTTTAGTAATAAATTGATATTGTATACAGCGTGTATCTGCTATTTAATAATAACTTTGAGCAAGACGATACAATATTGAAATCACTCTAGCAATTATTTTGAAGACTTGAGACCACATTAAAAGGTATGTCCCCTTCTCTGTATATTTAAATGATCCAATCTCTTAATTAAGAGAAGATTTAATATGGGCAGCCCAAGGGCTAATGTATCTAGACAAAGCATAAATTGCTAAATATCAAAATTATTCAAGAAGAATAAAACTACTTGGAAAGCAATAAACTTATCATGGCTAATTAGATTCAGTTAAAAATACGATTTTTGGTCTTTGATAATCGGGTATAAGTTTTAATCACGAATTTGGTGATGTAATATAAATGTGTACATTGTTCATCCTATTATTATTAACTCAGGTCTATATGCACTTTACCAAAAGCTGTCTAATGTGCCGAAATACTTGTTATATAACTGTAAAATAGTGCAACATCTGATAGCAGATAATCTTGGAGTACTACAACATTAAATCATCCGAAGAGAACTGTTTGGTATAAACAATAATTTCTTTCTGTGAATGTCACCTGTTTGGTGGCAAAAAAGGATCTAGTTGGTCTTTTCATAAAAGCTCCATGAAATACAGTATCCATCATTAAAAAAATTACCATCATGTTAATTAATTGTCAAAAAATATTTTACTTCCTTGAATAATGATTATTTAATAAAAAATATAATAATATAAGTTTTTGAGTTAATAACTGCTATATATTAAGATTACAATTTAACTTTTCTTATGAGGTGGTAAAATTAAGACATATTTTATATAAATGTGTTGTGACAGCCTTAATTATATATAAATTATAAAGGTATGAATAAAGCTTGACTTTCATAGACAGAAAAAACAGAATACATGAATAAGGAAAATGAAGACCTACATTCCTTCATGTAGCAACATATCAATATATCCACTTGAAGGTATTCAAAAGGAAAATATGGAAACAACAACATATTTTTTTGTTTTTTACACTTCGTAACATCATCATTATTTGTGTTTGGAGTTGTACATTCTAAGAATTAACCTTCGTGCTAGTTTTTTAATAATTGCTAATCTGGGCCAAATGGAGAACGGCCAAAAGTTCATCCTATTCTTGCTTCAAAAGTGTTTGTTCTTCTAGAGTTATGTAGGCATGTAATGGACTTTTTGATAATATAAGCAGTGCGGATGGAGATACCAACAGTCTGTGCAAATCTCACAGTACTAACACTAGCGTAGAGGAGATCGCACACGCATTGCCTTTTTTCTTGTTGCTCTGAAATTTTTACACTTAGAAACATGAAACAAAGACAAAGTTTGTATTTTTTGTTTCAGGTGTATTTTGGTTGTGTGATAACACCTAGTTAAAAAAATAACGATATAAAATCGTTATTAAATGTTTTTGCAAGTTTCAGGACTTTACTCTGTAAAAAGGTGTCCATGACTGACTCTGAGGGTATTTTAAGGTCAGTATCTGAGAAATTCTGGACTATTTCCTTTATAAAAAGGAAGTAAGATTATAGGTTGTTCCTTCCTGTAATTACTATTTGTAGCTAATCTGTTCAAACGTCATAACAGCTTATCTGCTCCTTCCAAAACATTCTATAAAGTGTCAATGTTAATAATATCCAGGTTTGTAAACAGAACGCATAATTGAATGACGTTCTCTAAGTTCAATGAACGGAAGAAAGGAGATTTTAACGTTCTATTTCAATAAAACAAATATATAAAATTCAAGAAATCAAAGCTTATATTTTATTTACTTTATTTAAATATGATTTATAGGGATGATAAAGCAAAGGCAATGGCTTAATTTCTTAATTTATAAAAAACAGTCTTTTTTAGAAAAATGAGTTTTTAAGGTTTCTGGAGCCTTACGAACCTGCCATTGGTTTGGGCATGATTGTCAGACAAACAAACATTTGCCTTGAGTTTATAGTTAACTAATCCGAAAAGAACATCTAAGTCTAAACTAAAGACTAGTGCGTGTGCTTTTGGAAGACGGTGAGTAACTATTAGGGTTTGCTCTTAAGTTATAAATGCATGTCTTTGTTGGACCAGGAGTAGAATTGAGGATCGGAGGTAGATAAATTCCATCCCTGCCTTAACGATTGGGAATTTTCTTTATTCCCTACCTCTCACGGCCACCCATACCTGATTGAATAAAAGCATAATGGCACATCAGCTGCTCACTTCCAATACATTTTTTGAACTGTCAGGATTACTGGGGTCAATTCGTTTTATTTCATTTTTACATATTGCCAGGACATTGTTTATACATCACTAACGATGACTTAGCGGGAAAAAAAACAGTTTAAAGTCTTTGTTGACATCATTATTTTACAATAAATGCTTATAATCATGTACCTAATATATAATAACAAATTGTTTGGTTGTCATGTTGCCACTCATCACCAGGGTTGTTAGAACAACTTTAAAAATGGGAAGGAGAAAGTTTCATAAATAATCACGTTATATACTGATGTCGACATAATCAAGCAACTTTTTATCATGGATCAGCCTTCTTTTATATCACATAGGTGCATTAATTATTAATCCTTAGGGACATCTAAAAGTTGATAAAAAAACAGTTTGAAGAATTGAAAATGAAAAAATAGTTTGTACTTAACCTTTAGTTTGTTAAAAATAGGAGTTCTATATATTAACTCTATATATGCAGCAGAATAATTAGCATATTATACTATTGTGATATAAAAAACAAAATATAATTAATCATAAACTTAAAAAAAGATTTCCTTTTTGAATGTGAATTTGTTTTAGTTAATTAGTTAGTTTTGTAAATGAATCACGATCATAATCTTAAAAAGAACCAAAAAAATAAAAGTTATATTATTTTTATGGTTATAAAGAAACATAAAACTCTGGTTTCTTACTATTTTAACTTTATTTGTAAAAAACCAATTTAAATTAGGCATTTTTATAATTTTTTTTTGTTATTTGGAAATTGTTCTATAACAGCTTTCCATATGTTGCTGATAATTTCCAATAGCCAATACTTAAAAAATTTTTATTGTTATTTTATGAGTGAACTTTTAATCATAGTCTTTTTAAATATTAGTGTTGTTCGGTATCCGGGTACTAGAGTTTTACGGCCTACTTACACCATTAAAACGGTAAATTTGTCAAAAATACGGTGTCTACTCCCTACCTTTCTCCCAAGCAAAACATTCTTTTAAACAGGATTTCTACCAAAAAAAAATCTAATTTTAAAAATTTAAAAATAAGTCCTTATATAATACATAAAAATATTTATAACATTTAAAAATAAGTTTTAAAAATAAGGCTGGTAGTAAATACGTAATCAAATTCAATCTTAAAGTTTGAGCTCTTCACTGCCACCCATTTTTCTAGATTAGGGTGAAAACATAGAGGACAGATTCTTCCAAGTTGATTTCTACCAATTCCCTGATTATAGAGTTCTTGAGTAAGTTGACATTTGAATGGCAAACGTGGTAAAACTATCGGTCGAGGAAGGTCAAACAATAAAAATACCAAGGATTTAGCTTTGTTGATGAGGCAGGACTCATCTCCTTTGGACAAACGTTCTGAAATTGTTCAAAGCAGAACTTGTGATATTATTTGAAAAACTGATAGGAGCACCATCTTGTTGGCAAACATATGCTGCATTTGGATAAATGTTTATAATCTAGGGCTTGACATCGTCCTGTAGCATCGGGATAGAAGCATTGGAATTCATTATTGAGCGATTGACAGAAAAAAAGTGTGTGGTTCGATTTGAACATATAATAAGATGACCAAAACCATAGAAGAGGATAGACATATATTGATGTGAAGATTGCGATCTTTGGTATTGTTGTTTGACATCTTTAGAGCAATTAGAGTAACATAAAGATTCTAATGACATCATTCGATATTAAGAGTTTAAACTATTTCCGGAGTACAATTTTGTCCACCTACACTGTATATAAAAGTAAAATTGTTTTTTAATAAAATTAAAGTCATAAATCACGTCCACACCCCTAATAAAAACCTTTAAAGACGTCTTTGTTAATTAATTTAATTTACCCATTAACGACATTTTAGTCAAAAAGTAATAATAATCATAGCTGTGATAACATCTTCGTACATTAAAGACCATAGTTTGCATCTTACATTAGTACAATATTGAATAGAATTTATATTATTATTAAAATGTATTTTTAAAAAAGGTTCGCCGGTGCCGGGATTTCAGTTTATGGGATCTTTCTCCACCCATTGCTCTTACGAGTCTTATTTTTTCATTTGGATATCCTAGCTACATGCCTTCTGATCATCTTTCCAACTTCATTTTCTATTCACGGGATCTTGCCTCTTTGTGCCTCACTGCCATTTCCTTTTTTGAAGGATCCTGCAATGTGCAGATTCCTTTCCACGTCTGTACTAGTAACTTTTGACCTCCCAGTCATAAGTCATAATAATGCATTTGGAAAAGTTATGGCGTCTGGTCCCTTAACCCTTTTTGTAAATTTAACTTATTTTGGTCAATTAAAGGATGTAAAATCATTCAAAATTGGGTGGGTTGAGGGGAGTTGTACACCAAACATTACGTTTAATTAGTAATCCACAGAGCATAAAAAGTGATGTTAGCTGACAAAATATATTTGAACTTTATAAATACGTTAGAAAGTACGAAACTTTATTAATACGAGAGACGTCAATTGCTGTCTATTAAGTAGATTGACTAGACGTTTTCTTGTATTTTTCAGTTGGTATGCGTTTGTTCAAGTGTTACTTTTTCTTTTCTTTCACTTCTAAATAATAGTTGATAAAGAGGGCTGATAAGAATTAATATATAATTACAAATCAACATAATACATACACATGCAATTACAACACCTGCTTATTTAATTACAATATGCTAAGTAGACTAACTGAGAAATTGATTAATATGTAGGGAGTTAACAAAAAAATTATCATGAACAAAAATCAAGAAAGGATAAATTTCTAATTAAGTTTTTTAAATCATATATCATTTATTTAATACCTGAATTCAATTAACATTCCAGTCTCAAATTTATTTCAAAATTATTTTGGTATGTAGATACAATCAGTAATTTTGCAATATTTTTTGCAGATAAAATGATTTTTTTTGTGCTCTGCAATTTTTTACAATTAATAAAAAAGAAAAAAAAATTGAAAGAAAAGTTCATTAATAATATCTAAAAAAATTAAATTTTTTAAACCAATTTATTCTTTATAAAGTGCTAAAACAAAGAGATTTCATAAGCATACTCGTTTTTGGGTCAATTATGCACTTTGTACTCAAATTTTTGGGAGTTGTTAAAACATTCAAAAATTATAACTGGATTTTAAACATTAATTTTATTTATGAGTCTTCATTTACTAAGTGGTCCATTAAAATATGAACACTTGGAATTTTAAACTTCAACATAATATAACTTATAAATTAACACTACAATTTCAACAAAATTTATGTTATAAAAAGATTTAATATAATTGATAAATATTGTGTGTCTATGCTCTTAATGTAGCCACTCTGAGCAACAATGATTGCTTCCAGGCAGCAGAAGAAGACCTGGCGCCCGTTGCAGATAAAACCCTCCGTCACGGTGTACAGGTGCTGGTTAAAAGTGGATTTGAGAGCTTTGGGGCTTGGAAGACGGATACTAAAGGCCTTCTCCTCGTCATACACTCAAAAAGTGTAGTCTAGGGAGTTTGTATAAGGCCCAAAGTATCAAAAAAGAGTTAAAAAATGTCTGGCAACGGGAGATATTTGTTTTTTTCATTGCTGGTATAAAAAGTGACCTCTCTAACCACACCAGGCACTTTCCACCCACTTTTTTATATCCCTTTAAACATTCTGGTGCTCTTGTATGGGCATCATGGCTGTTTTCATTAACTCCTCCAGATCCAGTTTAACCTTTTTGACAGAAGCATTCTTCATATCCAAAGTTTTGGACTTACTGACGGCGTAGACGGGGGTCTTGGAGACGCCCAAGGGCTTGAATGAGTGTGCAAATGGAAATTGGTTGATCAGGTACAATTGTTTTTTCTCCGACTTATATGTAAGCTACAGAGTTCAAGTGTATTTTTTTTGTAACTAAACTAATTAATGAGTGTATTTCAAAAATTTTAAATGTGTTCTATACAATCAAAAATCTTGAACATCTCTAAAATCTAAATTATTATATTGCGTATAGTGTAGCCTCTAGCAAAGCTAATTCATTACTTTGTCTTGTAAATAGTTGATGTTATCCGTGTATTTTGTAGAATTTGGAGTTCGAGGTTGTGTTAAATTGTAGTTTCTCGGTTATGACTGCATAAATTATTTTCAAAAACTTATCAATCAAATAGAAATAGATTTTATATATTACTTTTGATCCATTTCATTAGTTTTTTATCATATTAAATATTTTTTATTCAAAATATTTTCTTTATACCTAACACAACTATTTACTATATATAACTTATAACTACACAATCTTTAGATTGAATATATATTTATAGTCTCTTAAATCAAATGACTCAATAGTAATTATATAGGCTATAAAATATATTAATATAACATTGTGTGTTGACATCGCCTTAAAGAGACCCCGCAGTCCTTGTTAGAACATAAAACAAAATAGTTATTTTTTGAATTTAGTTTTGTATTACAAAGAAGTAGTGTCGTTACTTTCATTCCAAAGTTTTAGTTTCACAACTTTTTTAAATTCTGGCATTTCTGCAACAACGTCAACATTGCTATAAAATTGGCATAGTTTTGTTTAAAAAATAGTCATTTAACTATAAAAAAATGGAACGGAATGTTTCTAAAATATCAATTATGAGAAAAGTCATTGTTACTGTCTTTTTTTTGGCGGAAAAAATATACCGTTTTATTCAAACAGAGGGTATAAAAAAATTATGATGATCGGATATGATGGTCATATTTTACTAGCACAGGATTACACGGCGTTGTTTGTGGTAGAAGGAAATGAAAAATGAGATTGACAGATGGAATTTTTATTTTACATAATTTTTAGCCCCTTCAGTGCAGGCTAGCGTTATGGTTTTCTTACAAAGATATTATTATATATTTCCTATTTATTATATGAAATGTATTATTATGAATTTAAAAAATGCGATTGTGTTATAAACTTCGAATAACATACCAGTATATAAATATGAAAAACGTTGTATAGATGAGAAGTTTATCGTTTATTTTATTCATAAATTGGCAAATCAAAATTCAAAAAGAGAATCATATAAACTATTCTGAATTAGTTAGCAAAATAAATAAATATGATTTTTAGGGATAGTAAGAGCAACAAAAATCTTCCGATATTTTTGTACTTGTGAAACACCAAAAAAGTTAAGTATATTAATGCAGTCGAAAAAATAAACTTAATGCCATTATAATTTTTCCAAGTATTGTTAAAATTAAGTAAAGAAATGTGCAGAAAATTGGATGTACTAATGTTAAGCTTTTAATACAAAAGCATAAATACATTGTTTTGCGTTATTTCTTCTTAAAAGTTGAAAATTGACATTGAATGAAAAAAAGCGAAGAATAAAAAAAAATGAAAATCATTGGATAAAAATTGAAAAATGATATAGATATGTTAGAAAAATGTCTAAATTAATGGATCAAATATATACAAACAAATTTCTACATATTTTATTTTATGTACGAATCGAATATTTCATTGGAAGTTTATTTTTTTAAACCTGAAAAAAAAATGTAGTCTTCACAGTTTCTTATTTTGCACTAAAATTTTTTGATTTTGAATATATTTAAGGAATAAAATTATAACTCAATCCTCTTCTATAGTGTCCTTGAGCATAAAAATAATGTTTTGGGTTTACATCAAGCCCACATAAAATGACCCTAACGAAAAATCAGCACCTTTGTCTTATCTGAGCAGGTTCAAAAGAGTCTACAGTTTTAGGCTCCTAGCCCAAAGGGTATTGCCAACCATAAAAAAAACACACACACAAACTGTTTTATATAGATACAGATGAAATATGTTCCTATACGTGTTAGTAAGTGGCAAATACGTAGAAAAAGTTTTCTTCATGTATCATGTATATTAAAGAACTCTTCCTAATATAATAATACATCTCTGATATATTTTTTAAAGGAGTAGACTACGCCAGAGTTACTAAGGACTTTCTATAGAAACACAAATATATAATTCATAAACTTCATTTCAATAAATACATTGACTTGACATACAAAGTTCTATATTCACAACGACCAAACACCCAGCCTGAGTGATGAGTCTTGGCTTTGTGGCCTACATTAAAATTGCCACACATTTTATGCTTAGTTTTTATTATGTTAAAGTTCTATATTAAATATATAAATTATATCATGTTGAATTTTAAATTATAAGGTGTATGATTTTAACGGGCCATTCGGTATACGGAATGGGATATATGCTTTTTTCTTTTATTTCACAGTTCCTCATAGGCAATTTTATAAAAAACTATGAGAGGTAGATTACTTTTCTTCAAAGCATTCTTCAAATTGTGGGGATTACCACGCTAATTTTCGGTTTCCGTATTCTTTACATATCTGCAGGTCAAATATATTACAACTCTTCAAATATTCATGGGTTTATTTGTCATATTGTCAACATACATTTTAAGGGAAAAAGTATTGCTCTTGTCTTTGTACTTCGACTACAGACTTATGTATTCATTATCTTAGTAAAAGTAAATTATTTTAACATGAATGGAGTTTTAACAATATAATGCAAATATTTATATAGAATTCTTTTATGTTGGGAAAACAAAAGTCTTTCATGAAAAGGGGAAAGGAACCCCTTAATGAAAAAAGTGCAAGATTCTCTTCATCTAATGTTTCTTTTAAAATTCATAGATAGAAATAAAACTATTATAGATAAACGGTTATTGGCCCCTTTTAACTTTTTATGAATATATATTAGCAGGAATGTAACTCGAAATACCTTGAGGGGATTGGTCAATATTGTTCGAGTAATAAAATATACAGCATTTTCTTTAATTTTCAATTTTAACTTAGTTTTTATATTTTAAATACCGTCAAACCTGGTTCAACTACAACTTGCCTTAGTTGTCACTACACAAGTCACCATATTCATTTTTCAAAAATAAAATTTTTATAAGAAAGGAAACTTGGTTTAAACTGTCACTTGCAACATAGTTGTCATGTTTTCAGTTTCCTTTTGCTTAAATGCATAATAAACGTTTGTTTGTACTTTTAATCTTGATTCGTAAATTTATAATCTTCTTCTTTTTTTTTTTTGCCATTGAATTTTGATTTTCTCCTATATCTAGAAATAATATCTTGGAAATATGAAACAATTTACATGATTGAAATCCTAACACAAGTACCCCTTTGATATGTTTATCTATTTCAACATTAAAATGGATATTTTAGTAATATAAAACTTCACTGCCGAGTCATAACTTATGAATTTATACCCGGAAATGGTAATTGCAAAAAATAATATTGCATTTTGTCAAGTATAGAGTAGTTTTGAATCGGTCCTAGGACTGATTTACTAATCAGTAATTTCCCCCATCCCTTTTTAATATCAATCCTATCTTTTTTACAATGTATCGGTCCTAATGACGAATTAGACTGTTATTCAGTTCTTTTTATTTTCTTTATTCTTTGCTAGGATTAAGATGAAATACACAGGAAAGCAAAAAATCAGCAAAACAGGAGGTAGTCCAAAGTCTGTCTTCTTTATATTTAATCATGCTTAGAATTCTTGCATAATATGTTTTTATTTGTGTTATTCACATTATTTGATACCAATTATGATGAGGATTAACGAGAAAATAAGAAAGCTAAGGATTTTTATGTTATGACAGCAAAAATAGAAACAGGGTTGATATGGTTCGATTCAAAACGCAACATTTTTTTTTTTTTTTTTGGAAATACAGTCAGTCGACATCATGTGTGTAAGTACTGAAGAACGTGTGTTAGCAGAATATTTTATAAATTAAATTTATGGCAATTGAACTAATTATTTTTATTTTGGTGCAATAAATAAGAATCCGTTTATTGCTTTAATTTCTAAGACCCAAAAAACAACTTTTCGATTGATTGTCATAATTTTTGCAATTATTCTATCATAATTGCAATTTGTCTAAATCTGGTAACTACAATTAGATGTATTTTTGAATAACAGCCATTTTTAAGATCTTTGCAGGAACGCCAAAAATAATTGTCAATTGTTCATCCCCATGTATAAAAACAGATATGTTGCTTGTTAAATTTTACATTTTTATGTTAATTATAAATATCTCTTATAAACATCTAATAAAAAAATATTTATAAAGAAACAAAACTATAAAAAGATCTTTGGATAGTAAAATACAGGAGTTTGATTTATTCAGTAGATGGAAAATGGGGCAATTTATTAGTTTTTCAAACTTGAAATGTATACTCTTAATATGAATCAAAAATAGAGCTTTCCTGATTTAGAAAACTTTTTTTATTGTCTTTTTAAAAAAAGAAGATTTGTTGTTGCAACCTGTATAAGTAAACTGTGACCACAAATGTACCGCCTTTGATAACATTTATTTTTTGCATACCTGTTACTATTATCAAGTATCACATATCAAAGAATAAGTAAAAAATTCAAGAACAAATAAGCATTTGATACACTCTTAAGCATATAATGGTTAGGACTCAAAAATTAAAATCCCTTTTCACTTTTACATATTTTTATTTTGTGACATTTTTTGTTAAACTTTTGAAGCAAAAGTTAGTAATTTTGACACTTCCGTACATGTTTTATTACAAATGCCAGTCTCCATTTTGAATGATGGATAAACAGAAGCACAAATGGCCTTAAAGGAGCCCAAGAACAAGTTGTTCCGCTCCTCAGGATCACAGCTTTCAGGAAATCGATATTCGGGTGAGATATCTTGTTTGTCTTGCCGCCCAAGATGCACCAAACAGTAAGTCAATGGAGTTCGTTTCTGGAGAGGAAGAAGGTCAAATTATTTTGTTTCTTGTTGCTCAAGATTATTTTTATGTTCACAAACCACAAATGCACATACATTTAGTTATCCTTCTTGTCAATTTGATGTCCATCTAATTGGACAACTGCCAAGCCGATAATCCATACGAGGCTTTGTGAACACTATTAATATAGATTATTAGTGATCATTTTTTCTTACCATGTAGAAAATAGACAGCATATATATTTATGTATATTGAAGATCAAGTCGGCTTACGTCATGGTAAGAAAAAATGTTTACTAATAATTATTTTAAGTTAAGATTCTACAACATACAATGTGTTTCTAAGAGAAAAAGAAATATACACAAAAATACTCAATGATGCATAGAGTAAATCGTGTCTGTATGTAAAAATAAAAGAAACAAAAATTATTGAAAATTCCAGATCATTTGAAGATTTGATTGGAAGAGAGCAGTTTTGATGTCATAACGTTCCAGAAAATTTGCTGTGAACTATGGGAGGAAGGAAAAAGACACAAATCTTACTCAGTATATAACAAAAACATATAGGGTGGAATCATTCCGATGTCGTTCCTAAATTCTACTCGTAGTTATTCAAGAACTTATAAATTCCGAGCAAAACCTCATTATTACTCTGTCTATCATGAGCTCTTACAATATTTTTTACTTCATCCTTGGATGTTCCCTTCTTAAAAATTAAATAATAATGATAACAGCATTGGAAAATAAGAAGCCTGTTTAGAGTGCCACCTACTTTATACACCTGTGAATTACTCAATTTATGAAATGTGTGCTTAAGAATGATAGAGATATATAAGTTTGAGCAGCCATAAGTTAAATCTCGAGCCTCTTGGCTATTATAACTTCTGTCAGAATGTGGCCTAGGACCTCTTGTATGAAAACAATCTCAAGTCGATTTAATGGGGTCATGCTTAATCATTCTTTCCAAACTGGACATGAACTCCTGATTTCGCTTAAAATTGTCATCTTCACTTCTTGCTTTACGGGAGAGGTCTTTATCATCTTTCTTCTTCTTGAACACCTCGAAAAACCAGGCTCATGAAGCATCTCAAATTGTCCATAATCCTCATCACCACAACCTCAGAATCTAGGAGGTTAGACATGCAATGCCATTTGAATTATGTATCACTCATGATAACAGTATTAGAAAATGTTTATTATTGTATGTTTATGCCCACAAAATGGCTATATCAGAATGTCAAAAATAATCACTAAGTCTTTCTTTGTAAAAAAGAACATTAATATTAACTAACAGTCGACTTTTTGTTGGCCAACACTGTACAACATGATTTATTTGGGATATTTAAGTTGAAAAATGATATGGTACCCTTGACAATTTGAAGATTGTTTCGGAGAAGGGAAATTTAACTGTCAAGACGTAATATAAGATTAACTGGGCAGCACTGCGTATATTGAAGGAAAATAGGTAAGAATTACCCTGACGTCGATCCTTAATTTTAATATGACTAAGTCTTTATACGACTCAAAGTGGAATTGAAGCAAGACTTGGATTTATCAAATTTAGAATAAAAGTTAGAAAAATTGATGTGGGTATGTTTTTTTAATACTAACAGTAAAAGGTTATTAATTTTTTAAAAGTCAAAAATTAAGGTAATACAAAACAAAACAAAAAATGTCAAATTGACCATAACTTTTGAACAAATTGTGATAAATAACTTAAATTGATTTTAAAAGGTTGGACAATCAACCGAGTACCCAATTTAATTTCAAATATATTTTGGTTCGTTTGTTTATTTGTCTTTTTGTTTGCAGGATTAACAAAATATTTTTTTCTGATTTTGGTAAAAATTTGTAGGAATATTATACATATATGTTGACAATAAGAAATTATATATTTTTAGAGGTCCTGGTCATATCTAAGGTCAAAAACTGAACAAAATCTCTAATTTTTGGCTAACTATATACATGAGAAATATTTTCTTTTGTAAGGGATATTCATAAATAATTTATTTTAATTGAAATTAACCATAAGTATCCATCACTACAGTTTGAATATCCAAATACACATATTCCTTTATCTTATGAAACATATTATTTTTTTCTCGTAAAATTTGGTTCTTTGTGGTCCTTCAAAATGCTTGAAGTAAATAATCCTGATGTTTTAGAAAAACTTTTTATAAATATACATAAACCTTTTGAAAATATAATTTGGATAGTCCTTTACAAAAAGTAATCAATTAAATAGAACCATAATAATCCAAGTAGATCAAAAATTTCGCAAAAATTTTAAAACTTAACAATACAGTCTATACTACATATGTTATTTTTAGCTTTTTTCACTTTTACAGAGACCCCAGAGTCTATTTATTCTGTTTATGTTTAATTCAAAACATTAGTTTCGATTATCATGTCACACGAAGAACAATTATTATAGTTTGTAAGTTTGCTTGCCGCCGGAAACTCTCCTATAGTTGTTTTTGCAGCCAACCATGTCTCTAAGACATCTTTCTACATTGTCAATTAGCACCTGGATAAAGAAAAGGATATCAAAGAACGTGCAAGGAGTGGTTTTCCAAAAAAAAAATGACTACTAAAGCTATGATCATAGTCTTTAAAGAGAAGTTGCATATGTTAGACGAATATGGCCATGATCTTCAATTTTAATGGTCCACCGTGTCAAGGTTCATCAAAAACGCTGGTGGTGTCTCCCAGCATAATTTAAAACTCAAATGTTGAATCCTTAAAAGACTCTGTCAATGAGGAGACCGAGACTTACATCAAAATGACTTGGAGCAAATACCAAACATCATCTGTAAGCCGTTACTGCTGTATGTGGTTATCATGTTCAAGATTAATGTATCTTAACATAAATGTAATTAATTATACTTATAAAAAATTTTTGGATACTAAATGTTCATAAATTATACATCCATGTTTAATTTGTTGATTTATAAAACCCATAAAAAAGTAATCTCATCCGACACACTAACAGCATCAGTCATTATCATTATTTTTTCCTTCCTCGAATAATGGCTTTCCCTTAATTAAAAATAACAAGGCTGCAATATATTTATTTATAATTCAATATAACAGTTATATAAACAGAGGTTAAAAATATAGACTGTAATGAGATACAAAAATGTTTTAAATAGTCAAAGTAATGAGGGGTCTGTGGATATAATGGACTGAATCATTACTACGAAATCATAATTTATTCTATCTACGTAGTACAAGTACTATTATGCTACTTAGATAATGAGATTTAAATATATATTTCACTTTTAATGAACAATAAAATCTCAGAGTGACCGCCAATGGCCTCCATCAGGGCCTTGATCCTAGGCATTAAGGATTTGCAGTACTTTTTCAAGTATTACTCCAATATATCAGTTCAATCTTTCTCCACAATAATCTTTAGGGTATCTACGTTCACGTAGTATGTGGTACAGACCTTTCTCTCAACGGCACTCCAGATTCCATCGTCAAGAAGCTTACAGTCTTGCAAGAACAGACGCTATATTGACGAGGGCCAAAAATTCCCCAATAAGTCTTTACAGCACTCTAGAGGTGTTTTTGCTTTTGGCCTAGTGACTCTCAAGGTTCTTATTTTCTTTCTTCATCTCTTCAATCTTGGTATTGATACCATTGAGAAGGGAACAGTACTAAAAATCTTGTCATAACTCATTAGTGGTCAAGTTGTACCTGGTCTGATGAAGAAACTTCTTTGCAAAAATTGTTTGTTTTTGTTACTCTACAAGTTGATACTAACGGAAATAATGGATAAATTATTTAGTGAGTTAATAAACTCTTCTTGAGTTTCATTCACAATTACCAACGTCCTTGACAGGAAAAACTATGTTACATAGAGCAAAACCCGTAATAATAGAATCTGGGCCAAATATATAAAATATTCTTAGGGACAATAGTTTTATGTAATAGATAATGTTGTAAAAATTTGTAAAACTAGACAATCACAAACCTCACTGTTGTTGCAACGTGAACAGTATTTTTTTCAAAGCTATTTTCATTATTCTTGAAGGGAGAACATCTAAGTCAAAAGTAAACAATAATGTAAGAAAAGTGAAACTGAACATTAGTAGCGAGGTTTGAATTATAAGTCATTGTCAGAATCAGAGGATCAACATCGTAGGAATTCCTGGAAATATTATAATTAGATACGGAAGATGGGCTTGTTTTAATTTACTCTATCTCATAGTTGCTCCCGCCAAAACTAATGAAACCTTATGACCGCGATTATTTTCTGGGGTTTTATTTTTCATATACTGGATATCATATTATTTACAACTATAATAATTATGTTTGTGCAGATAATATTTACATCCTGAATACAGAGAGTGCAGTTACTACAAAATAATATTTTAATTTCTCTAAGCATCATACATTTTATAAGTATAATTGTCTTGAAAGGAAAACCCATACTTTATTTAGCAAAATCCAGAATGATAGAATCCAGACCTTGCAAGGTATTGCTAAAGGATATGGTTTTATTTAATAGACCAGTGGTTTTTAAACTGTAGTAGGCAAATTGTGGATTACTTTTATTTAAGTGAGCTAGCAGCTAAGCTTTCATGACGTTTTATTACATCAGCTGTAAGCAGTTGTGATTGGAAGAAATAAACACAAATCCCACTCCATATAAAATAAGAACATAAGGGCTGAAATTTCTCAAATATCGATTATTTATTCAACTCTAAGTCAAACAAAGTCTGTCACTTAATAACTCCCGAGCAAAGCTTTATTATCATTATTTGTCTTTTATATGTACATGCACAAGTTACAACTTAATACTTGGACGTTCCCTTCTTAAGAATTAAATGATAATGAAACCAATTTTGGAAAGTAAAAAATCCCGTTGAGATTACTTGACCAGAAAAATCCGCTCCCACTTTTTCGGTTATGTTTTATACACCTCAATACATTTGGTAAAATATCCAAGAAAATATTTATTGAAAACCAAGGATTGTCAAGTTGGTCTTCCATAAAAATCTCTTCTTTTTTTATAAACGTCATTTTGCAAACATTACTAAACCAGGATTCATTTCATGAATCCTTACTTAATAACGCACATTTTTTATTTATTTAAATAGATTTTCTCTCACGATTTAGTCGTTTAGATGAATACAACATTTTCAAATACAATAAATAATGAGTTTTTTGGTTTGGAAGTGATGTTGGTTTTATGTTTTTTAAATAATTGATCCTTTTTGGATTTAGTTTTATTATTAACAATGTCATGATTGCATTTTATATCACGGTCATTAAAAATGCTGGATTATCCGGAATTTTTTCATTTAGGTTCTTATGGCTCCAAAAACCGTTTTGTTAACAATGTTTTGCCCTTCAATGCCATGGTAGCCTTTTAATTAGTATTTTCTAGCATTTCAGCTATACAAATTGAAGGCGGCTGTGTATTTTAGATGTTAGACGGGTTCTTTGATACCCAGAAAAGCAGTGGTGGAAGAATTTATGCTAACTCAGGGACCAGTATCCCACAACCTGTGTATATTCTAGTATGTTAAAAGGGGTTCTTTGTGCTTAGAAATACGGCGACGGTGCAGTTTAAACTGCCTTGAGGCCCAGTATTTTAATTGCACCACCTGAGAGTTAGGGAGTTTTTTGAGATATTTTTAGGGGTTATTGATACTAAGGAAGGGGCGGCAAAGAATTTTAACTTGAATCAGGCCCAGAAGTTTACTTGCATAACCCTGTGGACTGGGGTGTAATAGAATGGTTCCTTAGTATCTAGAATTTCGGCAAAGGTAGTATTAAAATTGTATTTTGGTTCAGTGATTAACCTGTACAACCTGAGGGCTGGGGTGTATTTTGGATATTATAAGGGTACTATGATGCTGAGGGAAGCGGCGGTAGAAGAATTTAACCTGCCTCAGGGAACAGCAGCACGTATAACCCCGTGGGAGGGCTTTTATTTTAGCCTGTTGTAAGTCTTTGAATATTTTTAATGTCTTTTACAAGACATTGAAAAAATATTCCTGAAAATGCTTTTAAAATATTTCACTTCTTATAATTTACAATAATATTATCAAAAACTCCCATGCCCTTGGGAATCTTTTATATAGATAGTTTATCCTTTTAAATCTGTTCATTTACAGCTTTTTTGTTTCCTCGAGGGATTTACAGGCTTTATTCATGTGTAATAAATATTGAATTACAACAGGATAAAATATTTTATAACTGGAATTTTAAATGAAGATCAAATAAAACCTCACTATTTTTTTTTTTTTCAAAAACTATTGTTTAGTTCTGATTTTTTACCATACTTAACATGAGCTGATATCAAAATATGTTATACTTTTATAAAGATTAGATATAGCCAAAAGTTATTTTTTTGTGAAGATAGGTTAGTTAATACTGTAATTGATCCAAATAACTAACAAGTAAGGAACATATTTGTTTGAATAAAAAATATGTAACTTATAAAGTACGGATTCATTAATTTGAAGATAGCCTTATAAAAAAAGAGTGACTATGATGGAAGTCAATTCTGACAAACCTTGGGAACGAATCAATCTTATCTTGGATTTTTTCTGTTAATGTAATGATCAGGGTGGCCAACTTTGTGATATACTCTTTTTAAAGAAGTGAATAGTATTTACCTTTCAGACACACAAGGGATTGAAATGATAATCATAGTCTATTCTTTATCTTTTTGATCATATAAGAAGTATAATTAGAAATATTTTTTTCTTTTAATATGAATAATTGAAATACTGAAGTTACGCGATGGAGTTGAATTCTTAATATTTATTAATTCTTTCGATATACTTTTTATTTCTAATTCAAGCCAGTAATAATATTTTGTATAATTGATTAATATTAATAAAATAAATGCTTTAGAAATGAAAAATAACGAAATAGTTCTTATCACTTACCAAGGATAAAGCGAGATTACAAGCAATACAAATAATCAAAGATCGATTATGCATATATTTGCTGGCATAGTGGGCTCATACTATTTCTGTTATGTTCTTACTACGGTAACATTGTCAAATATAGGATTTTTTTGATATTCTTTGGTCAAGACGATTGGATTGCCCTCTGTCGACCATCAAAATAATGAATTGAAGTTATAAGCAATATAGCTATGTACTCATGATATATCTAAAAGATAAAGATTCTTTTATTAATGAGATGAAATAAAATCATCTTTATCTTTTAGATAAAATAAAGGCTTATAGCTTTACAAATGTAAGACAATATCATTGTGAGCTTTTCGCTCTTATCGGGTGTCTTACAATTATATGCTCTGCCACTTTTATCATCATTGATATGATCATCAATGTATTATTTATAACGTTGTGAATTTTGGCTCTATGAGTCAAAAAAACAAACTATGCTTTTGTTTCTTTAATAACCTCTTTATCCTCTATATGTCATAGTTGTTTAATAAAATGGCAATGTTCTGTTCATCAGCACTGTCTATTTCATCTAAAATATTGTAAATTTGGAAGCTAATACTGCTGGTAAAAAATATTAAAATACCTTGTTCTTTGTTTTTTTTCTATTATTAAGTTTATGAATAACGAAACATTTAATAATGAAGTATTCATCAAAAATATACATATAATTTGTCGCAGTTTTTTTAATTTGGTATATGTTGTATTTGCTAATTTTTCCACTAATTAAGTTGTATAATAAAATGTTTTTTATAAACTTTGGAAATCTACTATTATTCTGTTTAATATTTACAAAAAAGTTTAAAGATCATGAAATATACAGAAATGACGAATGAATCAGAACATGGGACACCAATTTTATAAGTCGTAAAATGTCCAAAATCCATAGCTATTAAAAAAATGAAAAATTCAATTTCATTTCAAGCATTATATTTTCTAGTAAAAAGCAAAGTTTCCTTAATTTGGGGGGAAGTTACAGCAACTCGAGCCCATCCCCTGCAGACGCCCCTGTAACATAATAAAAAATATCGGTGCTAATATAAACATTTGTAAAAAACTCTCCGATCGTATCGGTTTACCAATTTTGATCCTCCATATCAGCTCACATTTATAGCTAACCAAAGAATATTCTTTACATGGAAAGTGTACACTTTTTCCCCCTCCATTTATTTGACCAAGTTAAGGTTTTTTTTCTATTAGTAAAAGAGTTATACCATGAAATGAATATTGAACTAAAGTAATCACTTTATGAATGTTTTAATAAATAAGAATGACTTATTGTATTAATTACTAGCGAATAGCATGAACCAGAGTAATAATGCGTCGACGAACAAACAAATTTTGCTTTCAGAATATAGAAGATAACTTCCTAAAAAAATTACTTTATAATTTTCTGTTGTTCATAAACACACTCACATGTAGCTATTCACTCAATACATAGACCTATTCTCCTCAAGAATAAAAAAACAAATAACAAAAAACTAGCAAGAACATGCTTAAAACTCAGAGAATAGAATAAAGACAATATCACCAACAACCAAAATAAAGAATAAAACTGTATTCCAGTTAATCTAAACTCGTTGAGAGCTAGTTCAGCTATTCTTGGTGACAGCTAAACATTGTTAAAGCGCGGTGCAGAGATAAGAAACATAATTTTTCTCTAGTTCCTTCGAAATGGTATAAAAGCTCATGTGAATAAGGTTTTCTTTAAATCTTCTCACACTCCTTGCGATGTGATATACTTCTTATATTTATCCACAAAATAGCTCTTATGTAGAATCTATGTTACATTTTAAAGACTTTTCACTAAAATTAGTTCTTTTTTTTATGCAAAAGATCATTTATTTCACTGAATTCAGACAAATACTCAAAGTGTATCTCCTAGTAACATAATAAGATTTATTCTGATAATATAAAATTAATAGATCAACCAAGAAAAGACACCTATGGACACTCATTAAACCATTGTTTTAATTTCATAACTATTCTAGAATAATTATCATACTTCTTCCGATAAGGTAATTTATCATTAGAAAGGTTTAAATAACTCTCCACATTTAACCTCATTGACAAAATGACAATGACATCTTCAGAAAGATGGAAATTACAATTTAAAAAAGTACACAATAGATACAAAATTGGGCTGTTATATGTTACTTTTTTTTAAATATTGACAAAGTTTTCATTGAAAAATCTTATACAACAATATGAAAAAGATGAAAAGGATATGGGTGAATTTTTTATATATTTGTATTTTTTACAATACATATTTTTTAACAAAAGGAATATTGAAAGAGAAAATTGTGATTTAAAAGACCGAATTTCAATAAAGGCAGTAAGTATAATTACAATTAATAAGCGTTTATAAATTATTATGATCCCTTTGACAGAAGGATAGTTTGTCAAAAATCTTACAGTATCTAATAGAGATAAATTAGCGTTAGCAGACTTGTGAAATTAAATAAATAAGAGTAATAAGCAATACCAAAATGAGGAATAAAATAAGGATATACACATTTAGAAGACAACAAAAAATTTTGAAAGCTTCAGTAGATGTCCACCATGATTGTCTATTATAACAGTCAGTTATTTTTTTTTTTAGACGATTGGGCTGTCCTATTACGATTTCATAATATTATAAGACTCTTGGCAATCACAACTTTGTAGTAAAGAATAAATATTTATTTAGATCTTTAACGATTTTGCTATATTAAGAAAATCAAAGATAATTATGTGATAGAAACGTGTTGATGACTTGCAATCTAAATGTTGTGAAGCAGTTCTTTAATCTATAAGATCAATTCCCCTCATATCTCTGCTATTGAGCAATATAATTATAGGACCAAAAATTTGTGAACAATTTGTTCAGAAAGACTATCAGTTGTCTTACTTTTTACGTTTTGTCACTGTTATTACCTTTGGAATTATCATCAAAGTCCAAATTTTGAAGTATCATATATAACGGCTTGAATATTAGATTCAAGAGTCAACGAAACATCTTATGCATTCGTTTTTGTGATAACTTTTCATCAGCTATAAAATAACTATCATACTCATCTAATAAACTGCCAATATTTTCTTCCTCAGCGCTCTCTACTTTGTCTAAAATGCTGTTAATTTGGTAACAAAAAGTTATGCTTATATAGTTTAAAATATTTCTTTGTTTTCATTCCATTATCTACTTAATGAACAACTCTTCATTCAATAATAAAGTATTCATAAAATATATATGTATGTACATGTTTTACTTGCTAATCTGTCCACTAATATAGAGTACTTTAATTTGAATGCTCCAAAAGAACAAAACCCAAAGATACAAGTCTAATCCTGAACAAATTTTTAAATCTAAAACAAAAAAAAATCCATTCAAACCTTGAGAGACACCAGTGTCTTAACAATTTGAAACTACCATAACTTTTACATGGAAGTCAAGGCATCATTAAATTTTCAAAAAATATTCCTTATACTAGACAAAAATTAAATAAGCTATAAAAAATTTAAATTTTTATAGCTAAATTACATATGGCATGAATAATGTTACTTTATCAAATTCAAAAAAAAAAAAAAAAAAAGACATACATTGGAGACTAATATAGCACGAACATAAAAATCTATGATAAAAGGTTTTTATAAATTTTATTCATGTCTTATTACTCTTTCTAATAATTTAAAAATATCTTAAATATTATGAAAAATAATGCAATTACGATTAAATGAATATATGGGATACCAATGTGCAAAGATGCACAAGGGTTAAAGAGTTAGATAATACTCTTCTTCACCAAATATGTACAAAATCAGGCCTTATATGAACAATGTTATGAACTTTTTTAATGCAAGATTTTCCAGGAATTTGAAGTAAGTATAAAACTCCAAGAAAATGCATGATCCAAAGAAAATAATTCTTAGTAACACAAACTTAAAAAATCATGCAGATTTATTTTTGATAACTCTGACACTTAATTTTAAGAAAGAAAAATATGCGTATCTGAAGCAAAACTTCATCAAAATAATCCCATTATTTTTTAACATAAAAAAAAGGGGCTCTATTTTATAGATAATAAAGAGATAAAAGCTGAATAAAACATAAAAACAATGACTTAACGACAATATGTATTATTTATAAAAAATCCAAAAGCTAATTATCCTATCATAAACAAGCTAATACCCCATCAAAAATAGACTAATATGCTCATTCTGTAAACAGAAATTTTTTACTTCAACATAATTAAAAATAGTAATTAATAGAGTTAAATAGTTTTATAAATGGAAGCAAGTTTTATACCTGATGAGGCTGCATGATAATGACGTAATATAAGATTCATTTTTGACATAGCAAGATTTTTGGCTAAAATAGAAAGCACAAGAGGTTTGCTTATCAATAGAACGTCAGTTTACATAATGATAAGCTACAATAAAACTCTTTGAAATATTGCTAGAATGTCTGAATAAGGAAAACAGAGGAATAAATGTACAAAGACGTCGTGAAGGCCATAAAACTAAGGATTCTAAGAAATCACCAATGTTTGATTGAATGGAAGGTAAGAGCAATAGGTATTTCAGTAAGAACCATAATAATATGATGCAAATATACTTTGGAGTTAAGTCTGGGCTAAAAGGCAAAAATTATTGATTCATGACAAAATAAAAGAAAAAATGATCGTCAGATCAATATGTCTCCTTTTTGGTTTTGAAAACAATCGCAACAGTGGTTTTTTTTGCCTTAAGTTATTCCAGGTTGACAAACTGTTCAAAAGTAGGACAGACAAATATTTAATCACGAAGAAGCCTGATAATCTATGTTCTAATTTCCTTTAAAACCAAATTGCTACATCAACCATGGTCTTAGGGATTGTTGCCTCATATGATTAAACCTACCCGGCCAAAAATTCATGTACCGGATGGTTCATTGAAATATGAACAGTTAATCATTCAAAAATTAATTAAAGTTGAGTGATTAATTCATATTTTGCTATATTAAAGCATACACAGATAGTTAAAAAAAAAATCTTGAGCTCCCTAGATTACGTAAAAGTCGAGAAAATAACACTTGAACGTGATCTACAAATTTATATTCGCCCATTCCAAGTAGTTGGGCGTCTTCAAGATCACCTTCTACGCTATCAGCAATTGTGAAACATTGGAGAAAAAGAACAATTCGACTAGGCGGAGTTAAAGAAAACAGCTCAGTTCAATCCCCTCAAGTCTATAAGGACCCATGCAAGAGATCTCGTGTTTCACACCATACTGTGTAGAGAATAATGAAAAAGTGGAACGAAGGACTCTTGTGACGGTAGAGAGGCCAATTTTGATACGAGCAACGAAAAAAACTATATCCTTTGTGGCAGGAATCTTTTGAATGAGTCTTTCGAATTCGTATGAGCTATTTTTCGAAAAAATTGTCCCCCCCCCCCTCCCCGGAGTTATTGCCAAACCCCTCGACTATTCTTTTGTGTACATTTCAAGATGAAAGCCTGCAGTGTCCGTCACCCAAATATAGAGTCCCTCAAAGACACTTTCAGTTAGCACTGCGACGTCAACTGAGAGGACCACTTCTGGAGTGGATGCCAGGCCTTCCGCCCCCTCCTGGAGGCCATCACTGTTTCTTAGGGGGCTACATTTATGATTATCTATTTATAGTATTAAATCTATATTCAATTCTGTGGTTGATTAATAAATTATATCTTTTTGAAGTTTTAACTTCCAAGTATTCTGTAATAATGGTCCACTCTGTAATGCACAAATCAAAAAAAAAAAAAAAAAAATTATCCGTTTATTTTGAACAAAATGGTGTTTTCAAATTTCACTGGCAAGTTTTAACTAGCAAAATGTATTTTAATGAAAAAATTTTATTACCAAGAGGTAATATGCTCCGCATTTATAAAAAATTTATAATTTTATATACGCATGTAAAAAACACAACATGGACTAAAAATTATCATAATTGATATTTTTTTTACTTCTCAATATTCCCCAAAAGGGAATTTTTTCGTTATTGTTCATTAAGGATTTATATTTCATTTAAAATAAAAACATTTAACATTATAATATCATCATCATTAATCTCTTAATTAAAGAAAAAGTTAATTGTAATCCTTCATTACAAACGGAAAATATATTACAAACATGGCTATTTTATATAACATCTGGGAATTATTACTGATAAAAGAATAGAACACTGCAATAGTGCAGGAGGTGAATATCAAATACAGGGTTCCTGGAATGCAATGCTGAAAAAGAGGTGGGTAAAAGTATATATACTAAGAGATTAAGTCAAGTTTTAAGTCTATCCTCATATGTACAAGTCATTGAAAATTTTTATCGAGTTCTTTTCAAGTACTTTTACAGAATTAAGTTCAAGTCTTAGAAAAAGAAAATAATATCTAGTGACAATATAATTGAGCCCAAGCTGAGCTTCTATTTTTTTTTATATCAAGTACTAAGTGGTCCATTAAAATCTGAACACTTTGAATTTTAAAATTCAACAAGATATAATTCATTAATCAACAACAGAATTTCAAAAAAATTAATTTATAAATAGATGTATGTCTGAGCTCTCTTCATCATTAATGTAGCCACCCTTAGGGCCAGTGATGGCTTCCTAAAGGCGGTAGTAGGTCTGGCATTCACTGTGGATGTAATCCTCTACACTGACGTTCTGTGCTGACTGACACTGGCATTGAGAGCCTCGGTGTTTGGATAACAGACACTGCAGCCCTTCCCTCGACATCCACCCAAAGGGTGAAGTCGAAGGAATTGACTTAGCCTGTTGGGGGCCCAAAAGTATCAAAAAATAGTTCAAAAGAGACTTGCAATAGAAAAAATTGGTATCTTTCATTGCTGGTGTCAAAATTGGTCTCTCCCCCCTCACAAAGTATGTCTATCTACTTTTTTTATTGGATCTCTCCACAGTCTGGTGTGAAATCCCGAGATATCTTGCATGGCCCTCATGGACTTGAAGGGATTGGCCTGGGTTGTTTTCTTTAACTCCTCCTGGTCCATTTTGGCCTTTATGGTAGAGCCTTTCTTACTTTCTTACGTTTTGAACTTGTCAATGACATAATCGCTGGTCCTGAAGACGCTCAAATGCTGGAAGTACGTCGATTACGTAAAAGTATAATTTGCTCGATTTGTACGTAAGCTAGAGAGCTCAGGTTTCTTATATTTATGATTCATACTTTAATATAGTGAAATATGAATTAATTTTAATCACTCAACCTTAATTAGTTATTGAATTAGTAAGTTTTCAGATTTCAAATGACATCCCCGTCCAGGTCAAGTCGTGAGTCTTTTATTATATGATTAATTCGAATAGCAAGATTTTTAGTCGAAGTCCATACCTCTTTGTGAAAGTAATTTGTAACGGTAAAGATAGATATTAATTATTAGGTGTATACTATTAAAATATTTTTTCTAAACATAAATTTTACAAAACAATTGGAAGCCAAAAGTAAGCAAAAAAGACAAGATGTGCAAGGATATAAATGTTAATGATAGAAATGTAAATAAATTGCTGGATGATGATGTGCGTAATATAATTTAATATATGCATTTTACACGCTTTTTTACTTATGTTTTGTGCTAAATGGTCAAAAAGAGTAAAGACTACCAATACTTACATTTTTACTGTATATCCATCTGTCTGCACGTAAAAGAAATGATATCCATATTTACAATTTATGTGTACCAAATTAATGGCATTCGATATTGGTTACTCAAAATAGAATAAACAGGTGATATTAAAATACGAAAAATTGTTTTATAAGATTTGTTCTAGCAAGAGGCTTTATAAGATATTTAGGTCAAAAACTTTTTTACTTTAGAGCTGTTGAGCTACTTCTAAATATTTTTCAAAATCGTTGAAAATTTATACACGATGTCTGAAGCCTAAAAAGACAAATTAGCAACCCGTTGTGGATCAAAATTTCCTAAATTTTAAAAAATAAGCTACAACATAATAGGTAGGAATGTAAATCCTTTTCAATTTTTTACATATGATTTTTGTTATTGTTGACAACTTCAAGAGCGATTTTATTCCTTTTCTAAAACATACATAATTTTGCGTTCGATCTTGAGAAAAAACATCCCTATATAAAGGACAACCCCGAGGTGCGTACTCATGAATGACAAGGAGTAACACCGGGAAGCTGTTGGAGAGTAATATGTAGTGTTTGAAAATTGTGACAATAATAGGCACTTTACAAAAAAAAAACGAAAATCAACATGGTAACTCTGACATTTGGAGGAATTTTCTGAATGAGATCAGCTACAACCAGCTGTGACAAGGAAAGCCAAGGTGAAGGAAAAAACAAGAATATTTCCTAGAATTATTTGGATGTCGATCCCCAATTCCACAATATGTCCGACAAGGACTTCACGGTTACTCTCCGTTTTTTATGAGTAAACACGAATTTCCCATCATGTTTTCAATGTAAATGACTCTATTTAGGAAATGAAGTTAGCTACTAAGGAAGTAAACACTATTGACAACAATTGCAAAGGAAAAGAAAATTCATTGTACAGAGAACCAATTCTAAAAAAGGTCCAGCTATAATCAAAGTAACATCACCATATTTACCTAATAAAAAAACAAAAATAAAAAAACATCTTAAATAACCAACATAGAGATATTTAAAATGACATACATTTCAAAATGCCAAACTATAGTACAAACATATTTCAAATTATTTACCATTTAAAATAATCGAACAAACTTTTATCGATAGCTTTTGGTTTTTGTAAATCTATAATAGTCTTAAAACTATAGACACAAATTTCAGTTTAATTATCATTTGTCCATTTTGAGAGTAAGAGCACTTCAGGAATAAATTAATATCTCTTCTTTGTCTTTAAATAGCCTACATATACTTAATACTTATACCACTCTTTCTTACACATTTATTGGTAGGCAGCGAAAATATAATGAACCAATAATTTTAATTACCCTGTGTAATTGGAAATCAGAGAGCTTTTAATGTTTTTTTTTTATTTTATTATCTGAATTTTTTTTTTTTTTTTTTTTTTTTTTTTTTTTTTTTTTTATTATTAAGGTCTAAATTTTACAATATATAATATTAAAAAAAATAAAAATAATATACATCATAATAAATTGGGAAATTACATTTAGTAAAAATATAAATAAACATTGTAGTTTAAAATTAGTTCCCAAAAACAAAGACCACTTTAGTTACACTAAAAATCTATACAATAAATAAGATTAACAAAAAATCCCAACAACAAATAAAAACACAATATAACCAAAAAAGTCATAAAGCTAAAACTAAGTATCTAGGATTTGCCTATTTTTATGTCTATTAAATATCTTGATAATGTGATTTAAAATTTTTATGTATTTAATTGAGTTCTCCGGAAAATACCGAATAATATCCAGCGCTAAATCGAACGTCAATGTATCGTCCTTGGGTATTTTCAATTCAAAAGCCAAGTATCGTGACGCAGCCGCAATAAGTATGCCTCTTAACTCCCTTCCATCTGTTGGTTCCTTCAATGTCAACTTTTTTGCAATATAAGCCTTAGAGTTAAGTAAGCCAAACCCGATTGCTTTAGCCTTCTTCGAAGGAATTAACTTATTTTTGGAAGCCCAAAAAGAATTATGGCCGAGATATGGTTTGGTGCGGTGTTTATATGACCTTCCAAGTTCCATTCAACAAACTTCCTCAATAACAGCAAAAAAGGACACTCAGCAAAAGCATGAATAACAGAATTAAACATCTTGCCACAGTCTTTACAATAATCGTTAAAAATTATACAGCCCGTAGCCACTTGAAATTGGGCAGTGAATTTCCTGCCATCGGCAATTCCTTTAGTCGAATTCATTATATGACTTGTCCAATCGTCCTTCAAACTAAGAATACGGAGATATTTTCCACAAACCGTGATGGCTTCAGTTGATACTTTTTTAACCGAACCCATTTTCATAGGCCAAGGAGTCAGCATACAGTGTGTTGCTGCTGTCCTTTGCAAAGGAAAAAAACTTCCCTTTCGAGAAAATATTATCACATTTTACATCATGAATTGAAATTACGTTATTATCCAACGCTTCCCTTTCCATGCTTATTGGATTTTCATGGTTTTTAAAGAAATACCTCTTTCCCTGTTCTTATGTATTACGTCTATTGTCGAGTTCGAGTCAAAAACCACATCGTTTAACCACAAAATTCTATGAGCTGCCCCAATAAAAGAAGAGAATTGGACCACTTGCGAATTTATCATTTTCGTTCCAAACAAAATCCACTTCCAAATCCTACTCGAGGAAATACAAGACTTCCAACCAACATCTGGGTTCACACTTAAATTAAGAAAAATCTTCTTGTAAATTTTAGGCAAGATAGTAGAAATCGTGGCAAGTCCCCCTCCAATTTGTTCTTTGCTTCTTTTTAATGACGGAATGTATGTTTTATAAAATAACTTTTCAATCCAACTTTTTTCCTCCTTAATCGAATGCTCTCCGATTATCGGAGACGAAGTAGCTTTATACAAGATCCATGGAATTACTTGTGTGTTATATAAGTCAATCCTTGTTTGTAAGTTAAAATTTCTCCATTCCGCTAATTTTTTATAGATCAAACTGTTAAGGGAAGTCCAGTTTTTTAACGTTACTCCGTGTCTGTCCCACTTAATCCCAATAATTTCTAAAGTATCTCTTATTGCGTAACCTCGAACTTCGGTGTAAGATATCGAAGTCCACTTACCAATTGGTAGTATTGCCGTTTTATACTTATTGACTGCAAGGCCAGACTTTATCTCAAACTTCTCTAAGCAACCCAAGAGAATCTCGATCCTTCTAATCAGTTGCCTCTCCGATTTAGCCTCTACCATAAGAGTCACATCATCTGCATACATATCAATTATTTTCCTGCTCGATCCTAGTTGAATACCAAATCCGCCATATTTCCTTTTGATAATATTATTGAGTTCTTCAATTGCCGCAACAAAAAGTAAAGGAGAAACCGGGCATCCCTGTCGGCAACTTCTTTTCAATTCAATTGGTTTACTCTCCAACCCACCTATAGATATTGTTGAAGCTCCATTCAAAAGTAGAGCCCTAATCGGATTATAAAATTTCTTAGGCAAGATTTTCTTAACAGTCTTCATAATAAAAACGTGTCTGATAGAGTCAAAAGCTTTTGAAAAATCAATAGCTATAACCGCCCCATACATTTTACGTCCATTTACCGATTCTAGTGCCGCCTGAATGTTCCAAGAAACATCAGTGATTCTCCTCCCACGAAGAAAACCTTTTTGCTCTGGACCGCACTTCATGTTTAAAATTGGCTCAATTTGTTTGCCTAAAACTCCAACAATAATTCTATATGCTTCATTAAGCACAGTTATGGGCCTCCAATGACTAAAGTCCGTTCCGTTACCTTTTTTTGGAATAAGAGCAATTCTTCCCTTAGTCAACACTTTTGGAAGACGGCCGTGTTTCTCCATAGATTTAGCAATACACGTTAAATAAGGCACAATTTCCTTCTTTGCCACGACATAAACTTTTCCAATTATTCCATCAGGTCCACAGGCCTTATCGGATTTAAATTTATTTTCTATAAAATTTCCAATAATGTCTTCTGAGAAGATTGTTCCCTTGTGTCTCCTTGCACGGGGGAAGTTTTTTCTATCCCCTCCTACAATATTCTGAAAGCACTCATGAAAATAGTTCAAGATATCCTCTTTTTTACCAGTCTTTTTCCATCCACCATTATAAGCTTAACCCCTGTGGTTGGATGACCAAATTTTCTTCCTAGTTTTTTAAGTCGAAGACTGAAATTACATTCCCGTTCAATTTTCCTATTCTTCTCTTCATCAACTATATCATGAATTCTAAAAGTATTGATTGTATCTGCCGCATATGCCCTGACAAAAGGAGAACCTTGTGTCAGAATAGCATCCAAGTTGTCATTGAATTTTCTGCTTGCTTCTTTTCTTCGTTTGATAAATTTTTTGGTAGTCACTTGAATAGTATTACTAAGTCGCAAAGCTATCCTAGAAGCAGATAATACGCGATCAAAATTTACTGTCAGCCTACGTTGAAGACTTTGTTGAAAATCTTCATCCTCCAAGATCCAGCGAGGCATTTTGAATTGTTTCATTTTATATTCATGCTTGAAATCCCATTGTATGATCTTGTGGTCAGATGAGGGCTCTGGGAGGTATTTTGCGTTCGTTGTTTTATTAATAAAACTAGATGAAGCCAAAACTAAATCTATTCTTGAAGTCTTGTTTCCTGTTCTCCATGAAATCTTTTCATTCGGTGAAATTTTCCTTAATAGATCAACCATATTCATCTCCAACATTAACTTCTTTAAAATTTTCAAGTTTAGACTACTAATCTTATTTAAATCCACATTTATATCACCAACAATCAAGGGGGCAAGGATTTCCCTTATGGGAATTAATAATAGCTTGAAAAAAAGTCGACTCTCTCTCACTAGGACCATACGCGTTGATTAAGAAAAATTCTGATGTTGCCGAAGTAATTAAGATCTTATGCCATTCACTTTTTCCGTAAAATTCTTGAACACAAATTGGAACATTTAACAATCTTGAAACAAGAGTAAGGACTCCACGTTTTACACCAGAGTCAGTGTAGAAATAGCTAAAACAACTAGGGAGGCAAGAAGTACACTTTTTTCCACATGAAGAGGAAACTAGGCTCTTAATGTCTTGCAGACAGATAATATCCGGATTTAAGGTCATTAGTCTTTTCATTAGAGCGTGTCTGACTTTACGCGATTTTCCTCCACGGATATTGAGAGAAATTAAGCGATTGATTCCTAAATTTTCTTTGAATTCAACAAGTCTGGGAGGTGTAGTTTTTTTTTTCAAAGTCACAATGCATAGTTGATAAAAATATGAATATTTGCAATTACAAAGTCGTCGGTACACAGAAAAGCATGTATCTCCATTGTTGACTGCATTTTATTTTTCAGGAGTGTTATTTTCTCTTGATTTTTTTTTCTAAAGAGTTTTCCCGAGGAGATGAGAAGGATCTCTTCGCGTGCTTCTTTGTTATTAGAGGTTTCTTGGTTGGGACTTCTGGTTTCTTCCGTAGTACCATTTTCCAGTCGTCCCTGAGTGGAGTATTATTTGCTGTGTCCGTTTCAATCTTTTGGTCGGCATTAGGTGAGAAAGGTAAAGTAGAACTTTCAGTCCCTCTATGTGTGGCCTGTTGTTCAGTCGAGTAATCATTTTCTTTTTCTCCTTTTTGATTTTCATTCAGTGACAATCCTCCACCAGATAGTGGATGCACTTCTTCTTCTTTTTGGGCCTCGTCACTTTCGACCAGACGGGCGGCGTTCGTTTCCTCTCTTGTTTCGTCAATGTGTTCATCTTCTCTTTGGGCTTCATCATTTTCGACCAGACGGGCAGCGTTCGATTCCTCTCCTGTTATGTTAATGTCTTCTTCTTCCTCTAAAATATCACAATCCATTACACTTTCAATTCTTATCGGGAGACCAATCTCCCGTCTAAATTCGGTTTCATATTCTTTGAATGTTGTTTTATTAAGGGCAGAGCATTTACTTCTTATGTGACCATACTTTAGGCATTTGTAGCATTGTATTTGTTGGAATTTAGCGAGCAACTCTACTTTTTTTCCCCCTACAGGTACAATTGATGGTAGCGTCCTTGAGGGTTTTATTTTAAACTTCAGTCTCCCTGAAAGAAATTTGTTGAATTTTGTAGTTAGCTCCTCTTCTTCTTTGCATTTGGGTACCAGACAATGTGTCCCACATTCGATTTTTCCAACTAGAGTTCCAAATTTTTCCGTAATTTCTTTCAAAATACTTAGGTTGGTTAGTGAACCGTTTTTGATTACTACTTCGATTGGATCTTGAATTGCACGTAGTTTATTAAGGCCTCTTATAATAAAGAATATATCTTCTTCAATTTTAGTAGGTTCTTTAATGTGTTCGAATTTAGATATGACGTTTATCGTCTCTTCCAGTGTGATGATAATGAACCCTGCGCCACTCTTACAGTCGTTGATTCTTAATATTTCCTCTTCTTTTAAACGTAGTCCTACTAATATTTTCATGTATTGTCGAACATCTGGGGTAAACCCCTTAACAGTTATTCCTTTGATGTCCTTCCAGTCGATAACAATATTGTTCCAGGAAGGGCAAGTATTTATCGTTTTTAAACTGACGTTAGACTTATTTGTCGTGTATGAATAAGACCTTTTAACTTTTTTGTTATTGTTTTCCGTGTTCGCAAGACGGGTTACAACGTCTTTACTTGTTACTTCTCTTTCCATATTCTTTCTACTACTCGCTCCCTGCGCCGCATCCTCTGCCCCAGTTGCTTTATGTATTACTTCACTCAAGTCCTTCTCAGGAGGGCGATCCGTAGGTTTTGATTCCATTCAATTAAGAGAATTGATGTGCAGGAGATGATTAAACACAGGTAAATTTAATACAGAAAAGGAGAAGGAAAGAAGAAACACGCGTACGAGTCAAGACCCTCTATGAAGGCGAGCTTGCCTTCTTTATGAATAATACAATATCCTATATCCTACTCCTATGCCTTAGGATCTTGGCTTCGTAGGGCCCTGAATATAGTTTGTCTCGTATATGAAAGCAATTCACTATTGTACGATAATCTTACGTATCCAATGATGTGAGAAATCCTTTTCAATTCACTCCACGTCCAACACTAGTATATTTTTACACTGGAGTAAAGAAAAACACCTCTGCAGGAAAAAAACCCCAGTTCTTATCACTAATTTGATTGTTTCTATCGTAATTGTAAATTTTTTATTATCAATAACAAGCCGCTCATATAATTAAACAGAGAAACTAAATAGCAATTATGGGCCTGCTCACATACCTCAATAAAAGTTGCAACCCTAGTTATGTATACATGTTATTTTTGTTAAGAACGTTAATATGCATTTTTTTTTAGTTTTACATACTGGAAGGACATATATTTTTTTACTCTTGTCATTGCACTTTGTGTAGGAAGAAATCTTTTTTTTTTCTTATTGGTTGTAAGTTGATCAATAATAAGGTAGGAACAACAACAAAAAAACAGCCATTCTATATCCAATTTGATATTGTTTGATATCTTTTATATTTAGTTTTGGATCGGTCTAAGAAAAACTAAAGAGATTGCCGTCTTATTAGTCCTGTAGTAATGAAATTTGTCTTTCGTAGGACCGGTCCTTATTGTTTTTGTATGGTTCTACAACTACTGCTGAAATGACGTAGTTGCTAACTTTTGCCTTCCAAGTCTTCAACATCATCTTTTTCAAGAGACAAGATGGATTAACATTAAAGTAGACGATGTGTGGCTAGAACATAATTTTAAACGTTCTACCTATCAATATTATTTTCTTTCTTTTTATATTAGTCAATCCTATCTATAAGTTAAGAATAAGTATAAGAATAGCTAGGATTGTATGACTGAAGGACCGGGGTATCGGTCTTAAGGACTGTTGAATTGTAAAAATGATTGGAACCACACAAAAAAAGTTATTTGTAAATCAGTCCTGGGACCGATCCAATACTTTAAATATTTTTGGTTTATGTATATTACTTATCCCTTTTGCAAAGCAAAGAATGAATAACATGAATATACCCTTGAAACAAAATTTTAACATTTTTTTCTACAAGTTGAATTGGAATTCTACCTGTTTTGATTTTGCTATAGACAATATTTCATTGATTGGCATTTTAGTTATAGAATTTACAATACAAAAATTAACATGTTAGTTGTAATACTGGAAGACTCAATTAGTCTGGGATATCACAAAGCAAATTACTCGGATTGTTCAGTTTATTGGTATATTTAAACAAATTTAAAGAAAGAACTAATGTTTTGATTTTATGTTTTAAAAGATTACCTAAAAATAAATTTATCATTTGCAAAACATCCAATATATACTCATTTTAAATGTTATTTCAAGTATTTATAATGATATACTATTGCGTTTAGTAATTCACAATTCATTCCAAATGGGACTTTTAGTTAAACCAAAGTTTGTTAAATAATTAAACAACAGTAATTCTTAAATAAATTTGAGAGTCTCTAATACTCCGGTATATCCGGTAAAGAAAAAACCCGGACTGTTGAAGTATTCATGTACGGACAATGATATCTTATGTAAAAGAAAAGACTGCTAACAGACAGAGTACTTTTTTAGCTTATTAATATTGTGAAAATGTTTGCTAATAGGTGGTAATTTTTTTTGCGTTTTTTTACCTCCATTTTTGATCAAACCCGGGCAAAAAAAAGTATAAATAAATTAGTGATAAGATGGATTCAGTCAACATACTATAGTAGATTGAAAAAGGCTTATTTAAATACTTGTTAATAAATGTTATATCAAATATAAATTAACGAAATTGACTCATGTTTATTTTGATAAATCTTTGTTTGGTACATTTTGCCTCACAGCACCATCTTCCACCCCTCCCAGTTTTCCTTTTATTTTAAAAACAATAATAAAAAACAGAGGGAAACTTTCCACCATTAAAAGGCTTTCTTCACAAGACCAAGAGCGGTTCTTCCTCCCCTTTCCTTTTTCTTTTTTTTTTCTCCCTCACCCGTTTCAGTTCTGCAACAGCAGCACTTCAGTTATATTTATTTGGTGCTAAAATCCTATCTACTTTTTTCGCCTCTTTTTCATAATAATTATAAAGGTTTGTTTTTATTAATATACTTATCCAATCCTTGTTCAATTCTATGAGTGATTTTTGTTCTGAAAGAGAGAATTCTTGCTTCTATTTTACTTATTAATATGTGTAGGATTTTTGAATAATATGATTTTGTACAATCCTTGTTTCTTTACTCTGTTTCTTCACTAAAAGAAGACGGGGAGAAGGAAGGAGCTTTCATTAGTGATACTCCACTATTATTTAATTCAACTTCTCTTCTTTTTTAGGGCTTTCACAAAGGAAAAAAGAAGAAGAAATCATCTCGTAAAAAATACAGAGGCATAAAATACAAAAAAAAAGAGTGGAAAAAGCAGAGAGGGAAAGAGAGCAAGAAAAAAAGGCCCCGCGAATGAATATCAGTCGTAATTCAACATTAAATTCGGAAGGTGAGACTCCGAATGACGGGACGAAGACGACGGAAGAAACAACTCAACACGAGGATAACATTATCAAAGGTGGACTAAAGGATGTCTTTGGTCGTACATATAGTTCGCCCTTAGCTAAGAAAAGCTTGGACATTCAGCTCCACAATCATTTATTAAACAACTATTATTCTGCTATGGCCGTGGCTTCTCCAGCTGCGGAGAATGAGTATCGGTCTTTTAGTGAGTCAAGTAATAATCAGTTTGAGGAACTAGAGGTGGATATTGAAGGAGACGACGAGGATCTCTCCCCGAGTCAAACAGGACATTTAAGTTTTGCTAATCCTAACTATAGAGGAAATCATTCCCTCGAATCTCATTTGGTCGAGGATCATATTAATTGTAATACACTCTACGAGGAGCTCAAACAAGTTGGAGCACCCAAAATGCTTCATAACTCAACAATGGTCATACCCACCACAGGGAGCCCTACGAGTCGAAAAGCCTATGCAGATCTCGACATTAGCTCAATGGGTGTGGATCTACACAAAGGACCTACAACAGAGTTGGATAATAAAAAAATAGAGGAAGTCAAGAGTCTGAAAGAGAAAAAAATCAATGGGGGTAGACGGGAAGAGGAAATCGAGTCAGCAAAGCTCTTGGAGTCCGAGACTGAGAAAGGAAATAATACTGTCATAAAGCTTCGACCCAAAAAGATACAGCCTGAGCTACCACAAGGTTGGGAAAAGCATGAGGATAAGGAAGGGCCATACTTCTGGCATGTCAAGTCTGGAATTATTAGTCGAGACCCCCCGTCCAGCAATACCACATCCATGGAGAGTGAGGAAGAAGAATCTCGAATTATGAGAAATATTCGGTCATCAAAAATATTTGATGATGACTTTGTTGTCAAACAACCTCTTCCCTGCCAAAAGAAAGCAAGTTTAACCAAGAGCTGCACTTCTTCTTCCATCGTTGATATGGCAAAGGGAAGTTTCGAATCCTCTGGTGAATCCATGGTAGATCGGAGAGATTTTTCCTCGGCCAAAGATAGTGACTCAACATGGAAAAGGAGGAGTCTTCCACTCTCGAGTATTGAAAATGGGAGAATTATGCAGGTAAGAAGTCCTTTTTTTCATTTAAAGAGAAGAAATGAAATTTTATTATTGGTCTGTGTTATAATGTAATGTGTCCTTGAAGCACTGAAAGAATCAGTTGTATGGTTTTGATATGAAGAATTTTTGTTAAATGTATTTTTTCTAAATCAAAAGTTATTTAAATAACAGAATTAATAACTCCACTTTTGATTTTCAGGTGACTGTTATATCACTGGGTTGGGTTGAACTAGGTGAAGAAGAATTGACACCTGAAAACAGTTCTAAAGCAGTGAACCGTTGCATTATTGAATTATCGAGCATTAATGAATTCGAAAGTAAAGAGCCTTTAGGGCAGTGGGGCGGTGGAAAGGAATTAAGTTTGATTCTAGATGAGAGATCCTTGAAACTGGTGAGTGAAGATGACAACCTTCTCCTCAATTCCCAGCCAATCCATACTATTCGTGTATGGGGCGTAGGTCGAGATAATGGACATGACTTTGCCTATGTTGCACGAGACCGTCATTCTCGAAAGCACATGTGTCATGTCTTTCGATGCGACAAACAGGCACGATCCATTGCAAATGCTCTTCGAGACATTTGCAAGAAAATTCTTATTGAGAGGAGCTTGGCTCAATCTTCAAGCAAGCTAACGACATCTACATCGAGTATTTTGTCAACTGATAGTGGAAAAATACGAACAAGTGATCGTGTAAGACCCACGTCCCTAGGGTCTAAACTCCTCACTAAGTCTGTTCCAGCTCCTGAGTCATTTCCAACTCCAATGGAGGAGCCCCGTAAATCGATCAAGGCCTCATATTTAGGCTCAGCCACGGTACCTAAGCCCTGTGGCATGGATATCATCAATGACACGATTGACTCATTTTTGAATGATGTTCCCAGATCTGAATGGAAAAAAGTGATGGTATCAGTGGCACCCTCAACTGTCTCTGTTTCCTACATGGATGGAAGAGATCCCCTCGAATACCGAGTTCGATTTCTCAGCTTCTTAGGAATTGGTTTGAATCCTCAACAATGTGCTTTTATAGTTCACACAGCTCAGGATACATTTGTTTGCCATGTTTTTCATTGTGACCCAACAGCTGGTCCTCTCTGTAAAACCATAGAGGCTGCATGTAAACTAAGATATCAAAAGTGCCTGGATGCTAGACCTCAGGGTCTTTCCCGTCCAATCATTGTAGATGGGCATGGGAAATCCATCGGAGCAACCATTAAAAATATGTTTGGGTCTTTAACAGCAAAGGCACGGGGCTCACCTCAGGACGTTACATGACCCTTCAAGCCTCTTACCCCTGGACCAACTCATCATAATCGGCGCTGGAGTCCCTCCGCACTCAAGAAATCCATTTCTACCCCATCACTCAATTCAATCATTAACTTTACATCCACTACAACGGGCTCGTTTCTTTCTACGTATCGAGAGGAGAGGGGATTCGAATCAGACCCAGATGAAGATGATGACGAGAGAGACAATTCAGTGTAGAGAGAAGTGATGTATAATTATTTTTTTTATAGCTACAAAATATAGAGTCACTTTTAGGGATACGAAAAAAAATAAGTAACTTGTAGTGAGACACTTGGACCGTCTCAGATCAAAACACTTAAATAAATAAAGTCAACCGAAATGATAATTATGTAACCATTTAATAAATTCTTCATTGTATGAATAAAACTTTGTAGACTGTGTATAATATCACTGCTTATTTTCAAAACTAATTACTGTGTATGTACATACCTCTTTTTAGCTCGCCCTCTCTTAAAACCTTCTCCTAAAAACCTTTATTTTATTTTTCTGATCATTTCTTGCTTATATAAAAAAGAATCGAATATCTTCAAAACCTACAAAAAAAAATGAACATAGCTTTTAACACAATAAATACAAAAAATCAAAATCATTTTTTGTCAAATATTTTATGAAATAAAAGCAACTAAATTTTACGCTGTATAAATATTACAGTATATATACATATAAATATAAATAGCCTTTAACTTATCTAAAAAAAAAAAATAAGTTAATCAGATGACTAAAACACTCATTTAAAGCCCCACCTCCTTCCATCCCCGAAATTCATTTCATTTTTAATTATATTTTCTTCGTTTTTTGTGAATTTTTGCTACTAATAATAATATCTAGTTTATATATTTTTAAACTTATAAAAAGTTGCTTGTTATGGACATCACCACCTCCTATTTGTTTTCAGCTGTTTTTCCCTCTTATTTGTTTGCTGCAAGAAATATTAAAGCGTACGTTAATTGTTTGAGCCCATATTATTAAAGACGTTGATTTATTCTGTTTCGTTTGTTATTACAAAATATTATTAACATATATTATAAATTTAATCATTATAACCGATAACAATCACACATTATTTACAATTGTTATATTTTGTTAACCAATTTTCCTCTAATGTAAAAAAAAATTGATTTGGTTTCGATTTGAAATTATTATTAGAAATATTAGTATATAAAATTTTGGAATGATACACATTTCATGTGTATCATTCAACTTTTTTTCTCTTTTTGTTTGCCAAACAAAACATTATACTATATAATGCTATACTTGATTGAAAAAAAAAGCATAGTGTTACTCTTGTTATGTATTACAAGGAACATGATAATATATTTATATTTTAGATCCGTATTCATTCATAGGTATTATCCAGAGTTGCACCGATGCATCAGATTCGACCTTATTTGTAGTGTTGGAATCGACTCAATACAGCCGATTTCACCGATACCAAGGGCGTTTACAGCATTATATAAAATTATTAATTTTTGCTTTTGGAATTTAAAAAATTTAAAAATATTTAAAAAATCCATGGGTAATGACAAAACATTTCAAAAACTCAGAGCAGTTTACAAAAAATTTATAAATCTAGAGTTTTAATATAAATTTTTGATGAAAAATTAAAAAATCTGTAATTATTAAATTAAATTTCTAATATTGAATTTTTTGAAACAAAAAAATCAAACATTGAATTTACAAAAAAGTTATTGGTATTAAATTAAATCAAATTTATAATATAAAATTTTGGAAAAAAAATTTAAATTATTCAGAGAAAAATCTATAGCTATAAAATTAAAATAAATTTCAATTTTTTTGAAAATTAAGTTTCAATTATTTTGAAAATTAAATTTCAAATGTTAAATTATTTGAAAAAAAAAATCAAACAGTAAATTTAAAAAAAAATTATCGATATTAAATTAAATTTCTAATATAAAATTTTTGAAAAAAAATTTTAAATATTCAATTATTCGGAGAACAATCTATAGCTATTAAATTAAACTAAATTTCAATTTATTTGAAAATTAAATTTCAAATGTTAAATTATTCGAAAAAAAAAATCAAACATTAAATTTAAAAAAAAGTTATCGATATTAATTAAATTAAATTTCTAATATAAAATTTTTGAAAAAAAAATTTAAATATTAAATTATTCGGAGTAAAATCTTTACCTATTAAATTAAATTAAATTTCAATTTTTTGAAAATTAAATTTCAAATGTTAAATTATTTGAAAAAAAAAATCAAACATTAAATTAAAAAAAAAAAAAAATGTTTTCTAGAAAGAATTAAAAATCCCTGAACTTGCGGCGTTGTTTTTTTTTTCTTTTGTTGGGGGCGGGGCGGGGCGGGATGGGGGTACAGTCTCTTGAGTCTTTGATAACTATTCATAAATATTGATATAAATGATATGATTTAGTTGAGATCATTTTGGAAACAAAATTCGATTACCAATCAAAGAAACAGTTGGACTAGACGACGTTGCTCCAAAAAATTCAAAGAAAGAAAAAAATAGGGGGACAGTACATTGAGAGAGATTATACAAATCAGCAAATTGAATTATTTTATATCATGGATTGTTCAAAAAGTCATTTACAGTAGAAGCTCTGAAAATATTGTAACTTTGTCAATTAATATTTCTTTTTTGTTTGTTTGATAAAGTAATATTGTCAATAACAGAAGTAAAGTCAAGTCCCTATTTTCTGAGCCAAGTTCGATTTATCTGTCCAGGGTGCATTATATAATACACGAGTCCAGACTCTGACAAAGGTTTATACGTATTTCAATTCCAAGGGCAAACAAATAAAACTAAATTAGGAACTGTAGACAAATCAAAACAATTTGACCTCATGTGCTTTGAACCAGTAATGTAATGGAAATAATCTATTGTCAGTGTCGCCATTATTTTTTATTTTTTTGTCAGAGAAACTGAAGAAATAAGATACGAGGCAAAGTTGTGAGGAGGCTGACTTTAAAAATCTAACATAGGAGTGGCGTCGAAATCCCTAATATGAAACATCTAGAATTTTTTTTTTCTCTGAAGCACGGAGAAGAATTAACTTATTAAAATGAAATTGACTATTTATAATTTATGTATTTTTTTTCCCTTATCCGTTATTAATATGAAGTTAATCGTTAAAAAAAGGTAAACAATTTTTTAATTTGCTTATGAATTTCCTTATTCATAATAAGGAATCTCCCATTAAGATGATATTGGAATCGGGACTGGATTCGACTGAAAATTTGGTATTGTTACATCCGTAGTATTATCTATAAATTACTTGTTAAATAATCCATGTATTCGACGAAAAATTCATTTATTGGCTTTGGTAAAAGGTTACGTGATTACGAGTAGTTTAATTGTTCCGTAAAGGAAATTTAGGAAATTTTATTTTTATTGAGCCGCACGACGGTTTTTTTATCTACTTTCAACCTTAACTTACAAATGGGAAAGAAACCATTGGAAGAAAAAAAAATATATGGTGACTACCTTATTGTATTTTTGGCTTTTCTTGATTGATATAAATGAATATATAAATTAAAATTCTACGTATTACAATTTAGGAGTTCATAATACGTAGAGTTTGCTACTTTAAATTATATAATAACAATGAACACATAAACTAAAGCGAAGAAAAGGCTTGACAGAAGAGATTAAATATGTTGTATTTTATATTTTAACTAAGTATATTAATGTTTATAAGGGTAGATTTTGGTAAATTTATGAATATATTTAATTTTATCATATTGTAGAATACAATTCGATAATAAATTTTTTTATAGAGGTTGAAGAACATTATCAATATCCTTTATAAAATAAATCATCATTTCAATCCCTAGCATTCAATTTTTGAAACTCCTTTTTACTCTTAAATTTTCAACTGACACAATTTAATTTTATATATTATTGAATATTATCATTTACGTCAAAAATTAATTTTTTTCGGGTGCACTTGATAATTTTATCTAAAAATAAAATGATGCTCTTCATGACATTCAAGATTATCCAGGAAGTATAAATCTTTTGCTATTAGTTTTGATGTATTATAATTAGTTAAAATATTTTTTTGAAGTTTTTTGTTGAATATATAATTTTCTTCAAATATAGACCTTTTGTTTTTAATTTCCGAAAATATTGAATAAAAAAACTTAAAAACTAAGAAAATTATGCACTACTGTATTTTATTAAGATTTTGATTAATTTTAACGACAATGGAATTCCGGAAATAAACAATTATTTACCATAGTTTTGGAATTTAATGCCTTATGAATAAATCTTCTACCAATGTGAGTAGCTGACATTTTTGTTATGTTTTACTACATACTTTATACATTCATTATATTCATAAGTTTATAATTCTAATAAGTTTAAATCGTAAATTAAGGAGTTATAAGGCTAAGCAATTAGGAAAAAAATATATAAACATAAATCAATGAAAAACACAAAATTAATAAACATTTAAAATAATTTTAATTGTTTATGTGATATTAATATTCGTTACAAATGTTATGGCATTTAATCCATCCTTCAATGTCAGTGCATACAGAAACAATCGTGTTTTTTTTAAAGTTTTGTCACATTGTAAGTGTTTAGTGTAAATTGGTAATTTATTTATTAAATATTAATGTGGAGATCCGAAATCATCTCGAGAGTAATATTTAAATATGATGACAAGTGGTTTAGGAATTAAAAAAATGAATCCTGACTCACTATCTTTTGAAATACTTTCCAGCAAAATTCATATTTTTGAATATCAGACTACTAAAGTAATAGGATCACTCAATACTTTGAGCACACCTAGAGTATCTCAAAATTATGTATATCATAAATAATGTTATATTTAGTAATGATTATCGAAAACCTTTCTTTACCCGCTTATATTTCTAACATCTCCAAATCTTTCACAGGTGTTTTCTCTTCTCCAATTCTCAGCAATGGTGTTGCATCTCACCGTCAGTGTCAATGACTTGCAGGACAACAAAGATTTTTTTCTGTAGCACGAAGTTTATTTTGAAGAGCCTGCTTTTGAGTATAATACACTTATAATAAAAAAACATATACCTCACTACCAATTTGCCAAAAGTGATTTCAACCACTCTTCTTGCGCAACATAATCTATAATAGAAAACGGATGATTATTCCAGGACATTTTTTTCGGGAAAAACTCGTAAGAGGTTCAAATTTAGAGGAAAAGGTTCATGACCCAGAAAACAAAATGCAATTTTGAAATTAGATCATTTGAGAGTATTGTGAGACATGGTAAATGAAATGCATCATTATTAAGTGCTTCAAAAAAAAGCTTCCATTATAATAAAAAAAGGGTACCCAGAATTACCAGGTACTTGGATCAAGATATATTTGCTGTAAATAGTAACTATGCGAATCAAAAAAAAAAAAAGATCCTTAAATGCACATTAGATCCAAGAGAATTTTGTTTCAAAAGTTCAATTAAGTTTATTAGTCTAATTTAAATATTAATATTATATATAGGACGTCCCACGTCTCCTTTATCCTGATTAGATTTGCCTTGCCTATTCGAAAGTTGACAAAGAGATAAACCTAGACGCATCTGTAGTACGGAAGAACATTATTACTTTGGGTACACAAGGATTAGAGTTTTATCAAACTTGTGAACTAATTTCATTGTTGGCTAAACAATAAATAATTAGGTAGTAAAATTGGAGTAATTGTACAGTAATTAATATAAAAAGATTAATGCACAGGTGACAAAAAGGAAAATCAAAAAGAGAACTATCTCTCATGTGTTTTGTTTTTCTTCAATTTTTCCCCTTTTCCTTTTAAAATGAGGTTTCCGAGTTAATTAAAAAGCTCGATCTAAAATTCCTTGCATACATTTTTGAACTTTCTGAATAAGGAAGTAAACTAAATTCAAGCACAAATATATATTTTTTTAAATATGATCACAAGGATTCTGAAGATTTTTGCATCTTTACTATCAACCTTTAGTTTTTTAGCATGGAAAACAGTGTTGTTTCTATAAGTATTCATTCTTATATGTACTTTTGTTAAAAATAAATTTTATTCAACGATTATTCTGTTAGCAATGATAAATTTATTAAAAATCATTAAAAAATTTAATTATTGATTTTTTTTATTTTTTCTCCATATTCTCATCTATCCAATCACGATATTGAGCAATATTTGCTGCGACGTTACCATATTTTCTATCACAATAAGCCATAGGTGCTAACAAACCATATAATGTACATTTTCCAGTTATTTTGCTTTTTCCTATAAGACCTGAACCTTTCTCTCTTGTGCACTCTCCAATATTTTCTGACATTGTACAAAATTCTTTGTCTGAATTTGGCCTTTCAAGTCTTCTTCTAGCATTTTTACACAAATTAGCTCGATCTTTAATGAACTTAACCTTCGATACTTTTAATCCATCTCCTCCTCTGGCGTACCCAGATACTGTTATAAGGAGCATAATCATTATTAATTATTCCAAATATAGTTATTAATATTATTCATTTTTTTTTTGAAAAGATAAATTTATAAGATAATAAATAAAAATTTTTACTTCTTTTTATTTGACCACAATAAAATAATCTATTTACTGTTATAAAAATGGTAAAATTTTTAGTATACTCTTAGAGAAAAACTCCAAATTTCTATGGGGATCAACATCGCCCACCCCCACCTAATTAATCTTTGCTTTAATCATCCTCTTTTTGATCAAAATAATGTAGACTATTTATTCTATACTTTTACTTACAGAAAAGTTTTTGCCTTGTGGAGTCTCTGTTTTTTCTGGTAGACAGACGGCTGAGGCGCCTTCCGTAAAGTCAATGGGTTTTTTCAAAGTAACTAAAGCAATATTGTTCTTATAAGTAATAGCCTGAAATTTTTCATGTCTATGAATATTTTTAATTTCCAATTTCTGACCGCGGGATCCTGGACCAGCATAAACCTAAAAATATCGAAAGATAGCTTTTATTTGTTTACGTACAGAAAAAAATTATGTACTTGAATTGTGAGGTTTGGATCAACACATGTAGCAACCGTTAATATGTTATACTGATCAAGTATTAAACCGTTGCATGATTCTATTATCCGTACATTACTTTCTGTTGAAATTTTATAATTCCAAAAAGAAACCAGCCAAGGAACTTTTTTGGCAAATCTCCAGTGCAAGAACTAATAAGGGATCCACATTCTGTTGAACCATAAGGCAAAAATTAATAGAAATGTAATATTATGAAGAATTGAATAAAATACTCTCACCATTTGACAAGACCTGACTTGTCAAGATAAGAATAACAAACGCTTTTCCAATCATGGTCTCACAAACTTGATTGATAAGTCTGTTTGAGTGGCATCGTATTTATATACTCTTTTTTTTTTTTTTGTTATTCAAACATATAATGTGTACAGTTGTTGATCTTCATTATTGATCATAGATGTCAAAATTTTGATATTTACTTCACTGATCGATCTGTATATCAAATATAGTACATCTGTATATATGAGTAATTTCATGGCTTAAACAACTTGCAGAGCGACAAGAGGTGAGGAGGTTTTTGTCTCTCTGAAAAAAAATATTTTAAGGGGTGCTAAATTAGCATAAAAAGAGCTGAATATTTTTTTTAAATACAAGGATTTTCTTGGAAAAGTTAGAAGCCTATTGAATTCAGAGATAAAAGCTCAAATAACAAAGAAATCTGGAATATGGTATATAATTTTGACTGCACATCATATTTGTTTATCTATCTTGCAAATCAAAGACAGCCAAAGGGGAAAATATAAATTTAAATATTAAGGATTATACTTCACAAATCGTAGCAACGCAAATTATATTTTATTAAAAGTTGAGAGATGACAAATTAGCAGAATATGGCTTAGATGGTTGATGATCTATACCAGAAAGAGCAGCTAAATGTTATCTATACCATGATGAGTACAAGGCAATGAAAAACGACCCAATCCAACTTCAGCCTTAGTTCACAGATCAAATTAAAGAAAACATACTTCACTGAACGAACACAAAAAAACATAGATGTTTAGAGGATCAGTAACATTTTATTTATTTCGTCTCCATTGAAGACCTCTCCTGATATTTTAAATTCTGAAGTTTTTACGTTAAAATAAAAACATTAAAATTTGTCTTTATCACAGATCAACTACGAACAAATCCCTTCTCATACTTTATATGAGACGTACTTACGAACTCTTCCACATAATGAGATATTACATCCATTTACAAGAATCTCCAAATATATAATTGTCTGAATAACTTTATAAAGTTACAGTTTGTTACCCTATTCTAATAATATATCATTCAATTATTATTGAATTGTTGCCATTACACAAATTGATTGGACCCGTTTCCACATTTTCCTTTTTATTTTCTGGAAATTGATATACAGTTTCATAATTGCTGAAACTTCTAAATTTGTATTTTTTAAATCAATATCTATACTAATTTTAAATCTTAGTGCAGGAATTACATTTTGTTTTTTGAAAATACTCAAAATTGAAATAGAAATAAGATAAAAATATTACTCTTTAAAAGGCGTCAGTTAACTAAATAGTAAGATCATTCGGGAAAAGGGACCTACAAAATGAATAAAAATCTATAAAAACCATGTAATGAGCCAAAAAAAAACAACTTTAATTATTTTAGTATTGGAAAAAAACAAATTGTTGTGGGAAAATATGATAAAAGCTTCTACAAATTTGAACTGAAGTTTTGGTTTCTTCTTTTATGGGATGTTCACAGCTATTTTTTTGGAATGATATATGGATAATTCGAAGTGGCGTAGAGACAAAACTAATCAGTTGATTATGAAGAATGACTACTGTGATAAAAAGTCCTGTTGCGTTATTCAAATCCTGGATATTAATAATTAAAGTAGCATCCTATTGAGGCTAGGTGAACAGTATGCCCGTACGCTTATTTCTACAAAATCTCTTTTATATTTTTTTATTTTATATTCTGAATTGTCTATCTTCCTGCCTATAGCTTCATAGTGACAGAATTAGAACATACTCAGAATGACTCTTTTCCCCAGAAATTTCAAGGCGATACTTTTAACTTTTTAATAGAAGTGTATCTCTATTATTTTTCTTGTTCTGTATTAGTTGTATTTGATGTAGCGTATGTGAGAGATGAGTTAAATATTTAAACCTACTTTAATTTCGAACTACATTTGGAAGTAAAAATTCACAATGAACTCGACTATAATGTGCAACTTTTTTCGTTTTAATTCCAGGCAACCCATGCTTTGAGATGTGGAGTAGTACAAAACGACTTGTTGATATGAGGCATATTGTATGTGAAAGAATTGAGATTTTCATTTTCAGAAGTCATCATATGTAATTCCTAAGGTTATAGTTCTTTTTTTTTTTTTTTTTTTTGCAATGAGCATATGATTGGTCATTAGACAAATCTCCAATGACATTTATTAACATTTCACACAGGTGGAAACTTGTACATACTTTTTTGTGATTTATAATTAAATTCGAAGTCGTCCACTTATATACAAGTTATGATAAATAAAAGCATAATAAAGTGGATATATAGTATTCGTATAATTTACAACACTTAAAAACGAGTTAACTCATTTTTTGGAGCTTCAAGCTGAGTTATTATGTGACATAGTGGTAATGTAATGGTATGAAGTCTACACACTATTTAAAGAAGTCTATAGACAGAAAGTTTTTCTATTAGTTCATCTATAAGCTTGTTCTACTATCAAGTTTTAAGCAAGAAGATAGAAAATTCGGGGGAAAAAATATAAGGCATAAAAGATTGAAGTGATTTTTGAAGATAGCAGTGTACGGCATTATTTTTAAACTAACTCAATAACTGCCTCACAGTGTTATTCATTTCAAAATTATGGCTTACAGGAAAATGCAAATAGATCATAAAGCTTAAGGACATTTGTCATAAAAAAACCAAGTACACCCATTTGCATCAATTGTACTTTAATTTGGAAATAACAATGAAGAATAAAAGTCCCAAATGGTTGTAAGCTCATAATTTTCTCTTACCTAATGATCTAGATAAAAACTAGTATCTCTTTTGGGATTCTGTGTTTTATTTTTGGATGCATTTAATTAGTAGAAATATTTACCATGTAATTTTTCACTAGTATAATTAACTACTTATTGGCTATATTGATAATGATGAGGAAACCTTCACTAGGAAATACTTTTTTCATCCTTGGTGGTGCTTAGATTATTTTTGTAATATTTCCATTCACTTCATTTTGAAATTTGCATGTTAAATTTTAAACAGACGCTAGTTGCGTAAGCATAGTGATTTATAAGAATATATTGTTTTTATTGGAAATATCTTGGTTATAACAAAATTTTAGACCAACTGAACGAAAGATATTTTGACGCTTGGAAAAAACAGATGCTTATAAGAACATATTTTAGTTACTTCATATCTTTTCGTAAAGTGTTGTGTGAATTTTTTTAGGCGCAATTACGTAGCCAGCAACAGTTTCTAACATATTCCATATTTTAAAGCAAGAAGTTATAATAAAGTTAAACAAAAGTATCAAAACCGGCAATTCCTGATATTGTTTTCAAATATATCAAAAACCTTGGAGGAGTGGTTTTTTGGAATTCAATAACATTTGTATATAAAGGAAAGAGTGGTGGCATTTTATACACAGCATAGTAGTGCTTCGGATGTTTAAGCCTATCAATCCAAGAAAGAAAGACAAATTAAGTTTTTCTTTTTTAAATTCCTTCTACATTATATACTAAATCCAAATATGTCATGTAGCAGAGAGACACAAACTCAGTTCCATCTATTTTGGAGAGGAACAGAAGGCGAAAGTTGAGCTCAATGCACAACGACCTTCGATAAATAATTATCTTCTATTTAAACTCGTGGTGCGTAGGTTTGCTACTCTGTCGATCCTAGAGAGGGAAATATACTTTATGTACATGGACTTCAAAGACAATTCCAAGATCAGATAGAGGTATTGCAATACTGTAATGTTGACTTATACTTAATCAGTGCAACTCCTTCTAATGAATCAATGAAGCATTAAGGAAATCCAAATGTGTGTCCTTAAAGACGCTTTAAAAAAGATTGTAGGAAAACACACTTGACAGGCTGAACCAGGGAGGTAAATTTTTAATTGTTATCTTTTCAGAAAAGTACATAAGCTATAACAGGTCCCTTATTCATTGGTAACAAAAATTGAAAAACGCATTATTTTCCATTCAATCCTTTTTTTTGATTGCATCCTTTAAAATATCAGAGCACATTTCTAAGTAATTTTCTTTAAAAATCTGCCCAACCGATAAGATTTGTATAATTTGCCCGATATATCCGTTTGAAGATTTCAATCCAATATATCTATCATAATGTTATTTATCATATATTGCTTTGTCCTAAAATCACTCTCTAACTTTTACAAAATCAGAGCCTCAAAAAGTTGCTAGCATCCAAATATAAAAACATATCATTCAATTTGGTTGATTTATCATTTTATTTTAAATTAATTACAGATTTAAATTGCAATATTTTGCAAGATAAATAAAAAATGAATATGAATATTATACTGAATACATATTTCATAGAACTATTCCTTGTCCCTGTGGTTTGTAAATGCTGAGATGTGAAACATTTATAGAAAATAATTAATGAACATATGAATGTTTATATAACCTAATAATTGCTATATTTTTTCTTGAAATTTGATTCATGTAAGTACAAAATGAACCTCATATAATATTTCCATATAATTTTTCCAGTACGAATCCAATAATTAAATTACATATGTAGATATTTCATAAACATATGTATGGCTTAATTTTGTTAAGGATATTTATTAATTTGTCGATAGCAAAGGTTTTTTAGTTAAATATCCAGGTCTGTACATACAAAGTTAATTTCAACTAAAACTATAAAACTCTTAAAATTAACTGAATTCAACAAAATTTTGTCCAAAGGAAAATTTAGTTGTTTCAAAATGTCAATTACTTGTACAGTAGAGCTGTGTCCTGCATATCAGTCCTAAATACTAATAAATATTGGTCCAAAAGACCGATACAACCTGTCCTCAGAAGTGCCTAAACTGGACTAAATTAATAAGAACCAACACAGTGCTACCTCAGTGGCGTCCAGAGGATTATATTTGGGGTGGGGATCTTGGTTTTGGATTTTTTTCAAATACAAAAATTAAAATCAAAAATCTTTAATTATTCCCTCCCCCAAAAAAACTATTCATTGGTTTTAACAAAAAAAATAAACTTTAAAAACAAAAAAAAATCAAAAATCTAAAGATGTTTCCAAAAAATTTAATTTTTTTGGAAACAACCTTGAAATATGTAATTTTAGTAAACCTTTTGATACTTGCAATGTTTTTTGTTCTTCGTTATACTCAGATATTGTTTAAAAAAATGTATATAAATATTATACATATATATACTGCTGTTAGTCATATAACAATTTTTTTGTATCTAATGAGCATTAGAACAGTGTAAGTGAAGAGACATTTAAAGGACGACGATTTGCAACAATTGGGAAGATAAAAATTTTATAGCTGGACGAGCATAAGACTATACCAAAAAGTGCATGTAAAAAGTCTTTCAAGGATTGGAAGAATTGTTGACACAAGTTTATTTTAACTGAGAAAGATTATTATGAAGGGGATTATTTTTTCCTTTAACTACAAAGTCATCTTACTTTTAGAACACATCTTATATACCGTTAAACACAAAAATATGGACCCATTCAAAGCTTTTTCACTTATTATTAAAATATAAAACATATTTTAGAATATTAATTGAAGTTCCCATATTAAAAAAAAAATAAAGGGCTAATTAATTTTAACTTTGTTCAAAATAAAAAACAAAAGCTAATTTCATTGTTGGCTAAACAATAAATAATTAGGTAGTAAAGTTGGAGTAATTGTACAGTAATTAATATAAAAAGATTAATGCACAGGTGACAAAAAGGAAAATAAAAAAGAGAACTATCTCTCATGTGTTTTGTTTTTCTTCAATTTTTCCCCTTTTCCTTTTAAAATGAGGTTTCCGAGTTAATTAAAAAGCTCGATCTAAAATTCCTTGCATACATTTTTGAACTTTCTGAATAAGGAAGTAAACTAAATTCAAGCACAAATATATATTTTTTTAAATATGATCACAAGGATTCTGAAGATTTTTGCATCTTTACTATCAACCTTTAGTTTTTTAGCATGGAAAACAGTGTTGTTTCTATAAGTATTCATTCTTATATGTACTTTTGTTAAAAATAAATTTTATTCAACGATTATTCTGTTAGCAATGATAAATTTATTAAAAATCATTAAAAAATTTAATTATTGATTTTTTTTATTTTTTCTCCATATTCTCATCTATCCAATCACGATATTGAGCAATATTTGCTGCGACGTTACCATATTTTCTATCACAATAAGCCATAGGTGCTAACAAACCATATAATGTACATTTTCCAGTTATTTTGCTTTTTCCTATAAGACCTGAACCTTTCTCTCTTGTGCACTCTCCAATATTTTCTGACATTGTACAAAATTCTTTGTCTGAATTTGGCCTTTCAAGTCTTCTTCTAGCATTTTTACACAAATTAGCTCGATCTTTAATGAACTTAACCTTCGATACTTTTAATCCATCTCCTCCTCTGGCGTACCCAGATACTGTTATAAGGAGCATAATCATTATTAATTATTCCAAATATAGTTATTAATATTATTCATTTTTTTTTTGAAAAGATAAATTTATAAGATAATAAATAAAAATTTTGACTTCTTTTTATTTGACCACAATAAAATAATCTATTTACTGTTATAAAAATGGTAAAATTTTTAGTATACTCTTAGAGAAAAACTCCAAATTTCTATGGGGATCAACATCGCCCACCCCCACCTAATTAATCTTTGCTTTAATCATCCTCTTTTTGATCAAAATAATGTAGACTATTTATTCTATACTTTTACTTACAGAAAAGTTTTTTGCCTTGTGGAGTCTCTGTTTTTTCTGGTAGACAGACGGCTGAGGCGCCTTCCGTAAAGTCAATGGGTTTTTTCAAAGTAACTAAAGCAATATTGTTCTTATAAGTAATAGCCTGAAATTTTTCATGTCTATGAATATTTTTAATTTCCAATTTCTGACCGCGGGATCCTGGACCAGCATAAACCTAAAAATATCGAAAGATAGCTTTTATTTGTTTACGTACAGAAAAAAATTATGTACTTGAATTGTGAGGTTTGGATCAACACATGTAGCAACCGTTAATATGTTATACTGATCAAGTATTAAACCGTTGCATGATTCTATTATCCGTACATTACTTTCTGTTGAAATTTTATAATTCGAAAAAGAAACCAGCCAAGGAACTTTTTTTGGCAAATCTCCAGTGCAAGAACTAATAAGGGATCCACATTCTGTTGAACCATAAGGCAAAAATTAATAGAAATGTAATATTATGAAGAATTGAATAAAATACTCTCACCATTTGACAAGACCTGACTTGTCAAGATAAGAATAACAAACGCTTTTCCAATCATGGTCTCACAAACTTGATTGATAAGTCTGTTTGAGTGGCATCGTATTTATATACTCTTTTTTTTTTTGTTATTCAAACATATAATGTGTACAGTTGTTGATCTTCATTATTGATCATAGATGTCAAAATTTTGATATTTACTTCACTGATCGATCTGTATATCAAATATAGTACATCTGTATATATGAGTAATTTCATGGCTTAAACAACTTGCAGAGCGACAAGAGGTGAGGAGGTTTTTGTCTCTCTGAAAAAAAATATTTTAAGGGGTGCTAAATTAGCATAAAAAGAGCTGAATATTTTTTTAAATACAAGGATTTTCTTGGAAAAGTTAGAAGCCTATTGAATTCAGAGATAAAAGCTCAAATAACAAAGAAATCTGAATATGGTATATAATTTTGACTGCACATCATATTTGTTTATCTATCTTGCAAATCAAAGACAGCCAAAGGGGAAAATATAAATTTAAATATTAAGGATTATACTTCACAAATCGTAGCAACGCAAATTATATTTTATTAAAAGTTGAGAGATGACAAATTAGCAGAATATGGCTTAGATGGTTGATGATCTATACCAGAAAGAGCAGCTAAATGTTATCTATACCATGATGAGTACAAGGCAATGAAAAACGACCCAATCCAACTTCAGCCTTAGTTCACAGATCAAATTAAAGAAAACATACTTCACTGAACGAACACAAAAAACATAGATGTTTAGAGGATCAGTAACATTTTATTTATTTCGTCTCCATTGAAGACCTCTCCTGATATTTTAAATTCTGAAGTTTTTACGTTAAAATAAAAACATTAAAATTTGTCTTTATCACAGATCAACTACGAACAAATCCCTTCTCATACTTTATATGAGACGTACTTACGAACTCTTCCACATAATGAGATATTACATCCATTTACAAGAATCTCCAAATATATAATTGTCTGAATAACTTTATAAAGTTACAGTTTGTTACCCTATTCTAATAATATATCATTCAATTATTATTGAATTGTTGCCATTACACAAATTGATTGGACCCGTTTCCACATTTTCCTTTTTATTTTCTGGAAATTGATATACAGTTTCATAATTGCTGAAACTTCTAAATTTGTATTTTTTAAATCAATATCTATACTAATTTTAAATCTTAGTGCAGGAATTACATTTTGTTTTTTGAAAATACTCAAAATTGAAATAGAAATAAGATAAAAATATTACTCTTTAAAAGGCGTCAGTTAACTAAATAGTAAGATCATTCGGGAAAAGGGACCTACAAAATGAATAAAAATCTATAAAAACCATGTAATGAGCCAAAAAAAAACAACTTTAATTATTTTAGTATTGGAAAAAAACAAATTGTTGTGGGAAAATATGATAAAAGCTTCTACAAATTTGAACTGAAGTTTTGGTTTCTTCTTTTATGGGATGTTCACAGCTATTTTTTTGGAATGATATATGGATAATTCGAAGTGGCGTAGAGACAAAACTAATCAGTTGATTATGAAGAATGACTACTGTGATAAAAAGTCCTGTTGCGTTATTCAAATCCTGGATATTAATAATTAAAGTAGCATCCTATTGAGGCTAGGTGAACAGTATGCCCGTACGCTTATTTCTACAAAATCTCTTTTATATTTTTTTATTTTATATTCTGAATTGTCTATCTTCCTGCCTATAGCTTCATAGTGACAGAATTAGAACATACTCAGAATGACTCTTTTCCCCAGAAATTTCAAGGCGATACTTTTAACTTTTTAATAGAAGTGTATCTCTATTATTTTTCTTGTTCTGTATTAGTTGTATTTGATGTAGCGTATGTGAGAGATGAGTTAAATATTTAAACCTACTTTAATTTCGAACTACATTTGGAAGTAAAAATTCACAATGAACTCGACTATAATGTGCAACTTTTTTCGTTTTAATTCCAGGCAACCCATGCTTTGAGATGTGGAGTAGTACAAAACGACTTGTTGATATGAGGCATATTGTATGTGAAAGAATTGAGATTTTCATTTTCAGAAGTCATCATATGTAATTCCTAAGGTTATAGTTCTTTTTTTTTTTTTTTTTTTTGCAATGAGCATATGATTGGTCATTAGACAAATCTCCAATGACATTTATTAACATTTCACACAGGTGGAAACTTGTACATACTTTTTTGTGATTTATAATTAAATTCGAAGTCGTCCACTTATATACAAGTTATGATAAATAAAAGCATAATAAAGTGGATATATAGTATTCGTATAATTTACAACACTTAAAAACGAGTTAACTCATTTTTTGGACCTTCAAGCTGAGTTATTATGTGACATAGTGGTAATGTAATGGTATGAAGTCTACACACTATTTAAAGAAGTCTATAGACAGAAAGTTTTTCTATTAGTTCATCTATAAGCTTGTTCTACTATCAAGTTTTAAGCAAGAAGATAGAAAATTCGGGGGAAAAAAATATAAGGCATAAAAGATTGAAGTGATTTTTGAAGATAGCAGTGTACGGCATTATTTTTAAACTAACTCAATAACTGCCTCACAGTGTTATTCATTTCAAAATTATGGCTTACAGGAAAATGCAAATAGATCATAAAGCTTAAGGACATTTGTCATAAAAAAACCAAGTACACCCATTTGCATCAATTGTACTTTAATTTGGAAATAACAATGAAGAATAAAAGTCCCAAATGGTTGTAAGCTCATAATTTTCTCTTACCTAATGATCTAGATAAAAACTAGTATCTCTTTTGGGATTCTGTGTTTTATTTTTGGATGCATTTAATTAGTAGAAATATTTACCATGTAATTTTTCACTAGTATAATTAACTACTTATTGGCTATATTGATAATGATGAGGAAACCTTCACTAGGAAATACTTTTTTCATCCTTGGTGGTGCTTAGATTATTTTTGTAATATTTCCATTCACTTCATTTTGAAATTTGCATGTTAAATTTTAAACAGACGCTAGTTGCGTAAGCATAGTGATTTATAAGAATATATTGTTTTTATTGGAAATATCTTGGTTATAACAAAATTTTAGACCAACTGAAGGAAAGATATTTTGACGCTTGGAAAAAACAGATGCTTATAAGAACATATTTTAGTTACTTCATATCTTTTCGTAAAGTGTTGTGTGAATTTTTTTAGGCGCAATTACGTAGCCAGCAACAGTTTCTAACATATTCCATATTTTAAAGCAAGAAGTTATAATAAAGTTAAACAAAAGTATCAAAACCGGCAATTCCTGATATTGTTTTCAAATATATCAAAAACCTTGGAGGAGTGGTTTTTTGGAATTCAATAACATTTGTATATAAAGGAAAGAGTGGTGTGGCATTTTATACACAGCATAGTAGTGCTTCGGATGTTTAAGCCTATCAATCCAAGAAAGAAAGACAAATTAAGTTTTTCTTTTTTTAAATTCCTTCTACATTATATACTAAATCCAAATATGTCATGTAGCAGAGAGACACAAACTCAGTTCCATCTATTTTGGAGAGGAACAGAAGGCGAAAGTTGAGCTCAATGCACAACGACCTTCGATAAATAATTATCTTCTATTTAAACTCGTGGTGCGTAGGTTTGCTACTCTGTCGATCCTAGAGAGGGAAATATACTTTATGTACATGGACTTCAAAGACAATTCCAAGATCAGATAGAGGTATTGCAATACTGTAATGTTGACTTATACTTAATCAGTGCAACTCCTTCTAATGAATCAATGAAGCATTAAGGAAATCCAAATGTGTGTCCTTAAAGACGCTTTAAAAAAGATTGTAGGAAAACACACTTGACAGGCTGAACCAGGGAGGTAAATTTTTAATTGTTATCTTTTCAGAAAAGTACATAAGCTATAACAGGTCCCTTATTCATTGGTAACAAAAATTGAAAAACGCATTATTTTCCATTCAATCCTTTTTTTGATTGCATCCTTTAAAATATCAGAGCACATTTCTAAGTAATTTTCTTTAAAAATCTGCCCAACCGATAAGATTTGTATAATTTGCCCGATATATCCGTTTGAAGATTTCAATCCAATATATCTATCATAATGTTATTTATCATATATTGCTTTGTCCTAAAATCACTCTCTAACTTTTACAAAATCAGAGCCTCAAAAAGTTGCTAGCATCCAAATATAAAAACATATCATTCAATTTGGTTGATTTATCATTTTATTTTAAATTAATTACAGATTTAAATTGCAATATTTTGCAAGATAAATAAAAAATGAATATGAATATTATACTGAATACATATTTCATAGAACCATTCCTTGTCCCTGTGGTTTGTAAATGCTGAGATGTGAAACATTTATAGAAAATAATTAATGAACATATGAATGTTTATATAACCTAATAATTGCTATATTTTTTCTTGAAATTTGATTCATGTAAGTACAAAATGAACCTCATATAATATTTCCATATAATTTTTCCAGTACGAATCCAATAATTAAATTACATATGTAGATATTTCATAAACATATGTATGGCTTAATTTTGTTAAGGATATTTATTAATTTGTCGATAGCAAAGGTTTTTTAGTTAAATATCCAGGTCTGTACATACAAAGTTAATTTCAACTAAAACTATAAAACTCTTAAAATTAACTGAATTCAACAAAATTTTGTCCAAAGGAAAATTTAGTTGTTTCAAAATGTCAATTACTTGTACAGTAGAGCTGTGTCCTGCATATCAGTCCTAAATACTAATAAATATTGGTCCAAAAGACCGATACAACCTGTCCTCAGAAGTGCCTAAACTGGACTAAATTAATAAGAACCAACACAGTGCTACCTCAGTGGCGTCCAGAGGATTATATTTGGGGTGGGGATCTTGGTTTTGGATTTTTTTTCAAATACAAAAATTAAAATCAAAAATCTTTAATTATTCCCCCCAAAAAAACTATTCATTGGTTTTAACAAAAAAAATAAACTTTAAAAACAAAAAAATCAAAAATCTAAAGATGTTTCCAAAAAATTTAATTTTTTTGGAAACAACCTTGAAATATGTAATTTTAGTAAACCTTTTGATACTTGCAATGTTTTTTGTTCTTCGTTATACTCAGATATTGTTTAAAAAAATGTATATAAATATTATACATATATATACTGCTGTTAGTCATATAACAATTTTTTTGTATCTAATGAGCATTAGAACAGTGTAAGTGAAGAGACATTTAAAGGACGACGATTTGCAACAATTGGGAAGATAAAAATTTTATAGCTGGACGAGCATAAGACTATACCAAAAAGTGCATGTAAAAAGTCTTTCAAGGATTGGAAGAATTGTTGACACAAGTTTATTTTAACTGAGAAAGATTATTATGAAGGGGATTATTTTTTCCTTTAACTACAAAGTCATCTTACTTTTAGAACACATCTTATATACCGTTAAACACAAAAATATGGACCCATTCAAAGCTTTTTCACTTATTATTAAAATATAAAACATATTTTAGAATATTAATTGAAGTTCCCATATTAAAAAAAAAAAATAAAGGGCAAATTAATTTTAACTTTGTTCAAAATAAAAAACAAAAGCTAATTTCATTGTTGGCTAAACAATAAATAATTAGGTAGTAAAGTTGGAGTAATTGTACAGTAATTAATATAAAAAGATTAATGCACAGGTGACAAAAAGGAAAATAAAAAAGAGAACTATCTCTCATGTCTTTTGTTTTTCTTCAATTTTTCCCCTTTTCCTTTTAAAATGAGGTTTCCGAGTTAATTAAAAAGCTCGATCTAAAATTCCTTGCATACATTTTTGAACTTTCTGAATAAGGAAGTAAACTAAATTCAAGCACAAATATATATTTTTTTAAATATGATCACAAGGATTCTGAAGATTTTTGCATCTTTACTATCAACCTTTAGTTTTTTAGCATGGAAAACAGTGTTTCTATAAGTATTCATTCTTATATGTACTTTTGTTAAAAATAAATTTTATTCAACGATTATTCTGTTAGCAATGATAAATTTATTAAAAATCATTAAAAAATTTAATTATTGATTTTTTTTATTTTTTCTCCATATTCTCATCTATCCAATCACGATATTGAGCAATATTTGCTGCGACGTTACCATATTTTCTATCACAATAAGCCATAGGTGCTAACAAACCATATAATGTACATTTTCCAGTTATTTTGCTTTTTCCTATAAGACCTGAACCTTTCTCTCTTGTGCACTCTCCAATATTTTCTGACATTGTACAAAATTCTTTGTCTGAATTTGGCCTTTCAAGTCTTCTTCTAGCATTTTTACACAAATTAGCTCGATCTTTAATGAACTTAACCTTCGATACTTTTAATCCATCTCCTCCTCTGGCGTACCCAGATACTGTTATAAGGAGCATAATCATTATTAATTATTCCAAATATAGTTATTAATATTATTCATTTTTTTTTTTGAAAAGATAAATTTATAAGATAATAAATAAAAATTTTGACTTCTTTTATTTGACCACAATAAAATAATCTATTTACTGTTATAAAAATGGTAAAATTTTTAGTATACTCTTAGAGAAAAACTCCAAATTTCTATGGGGATCAACATCGCCCACCCCCACCTAATTAATCTTTGCTTTAATCATCCTCTTTTTGATCAAAATAATGTAGACTATTTATTCTATACTTTTACTTACAGAAAAGTTTTTTGCCTTGTGGAGTCTCTGTTTTTTCTGGTAGACAGACGGCTGAGGCGCCTTCCGTAAAGTCAATGGGTTTTTTCAAAGTAACTAAAGCAATATTGTTCTTATAAGTAATAGCCTGAAATTTTTCATGTCTATGAATATTTTTAATTTCCAATTTCTGACCGCGGGATCCTGGACCAGCATAAACCTAAAAATATCGAAAGATAGCTTTTATTTGTTTACGTACAGAAAAAAATTATGTACTTGAATTGTGAGGTTTGGATCAACACATGTAGCAACCGTTAATATGTTATACTGATCAAGTATTAAACCGTTGCATGATTCTATTATCCGTACATTACTTTCTGTTGAAATTTTATAATTCCAAAAAGAAACCAGCCAAGGAACTTGTTTTGGCAAATCTCCAGTGCAAGAACTAATAAGGGATCCACATTCTGTTGAACCATAAGGCAAAAATTAATAGAAATGTAATATTATGAAGAATTGAATAAAATACTCTCACCATTTGACAAGACCTGACTTGTCAAGATAAGAATAACAAACGCTTTTCCAATCATGGTCTCACAAACTTGATTGATAAGTCTGTTTGAGTGGCATCGTATTTATATACTCTTTTTTTTTTGTTATTCAAACATATAATGTGTACAGTTGTTGATCTTCATTATTGATCATAGATGTCAAAATTTTGATATTTACTTCACTGATCGATCTGTATATCAAATATAGTACATCTGTATATATGAGTAATTTCATGGCTTAAACAACTTGCAGAGCGACAAGAGGTGAGGAGGTTTTTGTCTCTCTGAAAAAAAATATTGGGGTGCTAAATTAGCATAAAAAGAGCTGAATATTTTTTTTAAATACAAGGATTTTCTTGGAAAAGTTAGAAGCCTATTGAATTCAGAGATAAAAGCTCAAATAACAAAGAAATCTGGAATATGGTATATAATTTTGACTGCACATCATATTTGTTTATCTATCTTGCAAATCAAAGACAGCCAAAGGGGAAAATATAAATTTAAATATTAAGGATTATACTTCACAAATCGTAGCAACGCAAATTATATTTTATTAAAAGTTGAGAGATGACAAATTAGCAGAATATGGCTTAGATGGTTGATGATCTATACCAGAAAGAGCAGCTAAATGTTATCTATACCATGATGAGTACAAGGCAATGAAAAACGACCCAATCCAACTTCAGCCTTAGTTCACAGATCAAATTAAAGAAAACATACTTCACTGAACGAACACAAAAAACATAGATGTTTAGAGGATCAGTAACATTTTATTTATTTCGTCTCCATTGAAGACCTCTCCTGATATTTTAAATTCTGAAGTTTTTACGTTAAAATAAAAACATTAAAATTTGTCTTTATCACAGATCAACTACGAACAAATCCCTTCTCATACTTTATATGAGACGTACTTACGAACTCTTCCACATAATGAGATATTACATCCATTTACAAGAATCTCCAAATATATAATTGTCTGAATAACTTTATAAAGTTACAGTTTGTTACCCTATTCTAATAATATATCATTCAATTATTATTGAATTGTTGCCATTACACAAATTGATTGGACCCGTTTCCACATTTTCCTTTTTATTTTCTGGAAATTGATATACAGTTTCATAATTGCTGAAACTTCTAAATTTGTATTTTTTAAATCAATATCTATACTAATTTTAAATCTTAGTGCAGGAATTACATTTTGTTTTTTGAAAATACTCAAAATTGAAATAGAAATAAGATAAAAATATTACTCTTTAAAAGGCGTCAGTTAACTAAATAGTAAGATCATTCGGGAAAAGGGACCTACAAAATGAATAAAAATCTATAAAAACCATGTAATGAGCCAAAAAAAAACAACTTTAATTATTTTAGTATTGGAAAAAAACAAATTGTTGTGGGAAAATATGATAAAAGCTTCTACAAATTTGAACTGAAGTTTTGGTTTCTTCTTTTATGGGATGTTCACAGCTATTTTTTTGGAATGATATATGGATAATTCGAAGTGGCGTAGAGACAAAACTAATCAGTTGATTATGAAGAATGACTACTGTGATAAAAAGTCCTGTTGCGTTATTCAAATCCTGGATATTAATAATTAAAGTAGCATCCTATTGAGGCTAGGTGAACAGTATGCCCGTACGCTTATTTCTACAAAATCTCTTTTATATTTTTTTATTTTATATTCTGAATTGTCTATCTTCCTGCCTATAGCTTCATAGTGACAGAATTAGAACATACTCAGAATGACTCTTTTCCCCAGAAATTTCAAGGCGATACTTTTAACTTTTTAATAGAAGTGTATCTCTATTATTTTTCTTGTTCTGTATTAGTTGTATTTGATGTAGCGTATGTGAGAGATGAGTTAAATATTTAAACCTACTTTAATTTCGAACTACATTTGGAAGTAAAAATTCACAATGAACTCGACTATAATGTGCAACTTTTTTCGTTTTAATTCCAGGCAACCCATGCTTTGAGATGTGGAGTAGTACAAAACGACTTGTTGATATGAGGCATATTGTATGTGAAAGAATTGAGATTTTCATTTTCAGAAGTCATCATATGTAATTCCTAAGGTTATAGTTCTTTTTTTTTTTTTTGCAATGAGCATATGATTGGTCATTAGACAAATCTCCAATGACATTTATTAACATTTCACACAGGTGGAAACTTGTACATACTTTTTTGTGATTTATAATTAAATTCGAAGTCGTCCACTTATATACAAGTTATGATAAATAAAAGCATAATAAAGTGGATATATAGTATTCGTATAATTTACAACACTTAAAAACGAGTTAACTCATTTTTTGGACCTTCAAGCTGAGTTATTATGTGACATAGTGGTAATGTAATGGTATGAAGTCTACACACTATTTAAAGAAGTCTATAGACAGAAAGTTTTTCTATTAGTTCATCTATAAGCTTGTTCTACTATCAAGTTTTAAGCAAGAAGATAGAAAATTCGGGGGAAAAAATATAAGGCATAAAAGATTGAAGTGATTTTTGAAGATAGCAGTGTACGGCATTATTTTTAAACTAACTCAATAACTGCCTCACAGTGTTATTCATTTCAAAATTATGGCTTACAGGAAAATGCAAATAGATCATAAAGCTTAAGGACATTTGTCATAAAAAAACCAAGTACACCCATTTGCATCAATTGTACTTTAATTTGGAAATAACAATGAAGAATAAAAGTCCCAAATGGTTGTAAGCTCATAATTTTCTCTTACCTAATGATCTAGATAAAAACTAGTATCTCTTTTGGGATTCTGTGTTTTATTTTTGGATGCATTTAATTAGTAGAAATATTTACCATGTAATTTTTCACTAGTATAATTAACTACTTATTGGCTATATTGATAATGATGAGGAAACCTTCACTAGGAAATACTTTTTTCATCCTTGGTGGTGCTTAGATTATTTTTGTAATATTTCCATTCACTTCATTTTGAAATTTGCATGTTAAATTTTAAACAGACGCTAGTTGCGTAAGCATAGTGATTTATAAGAATATATTGTTTTTATTGGAAATATCTTGGTTATAACAAAATTTTAGACCAACTGAACGAAAGATATTTTGACGCTTGGAAAAAAACAGATGCTTATAAGAACATATTTTAGTTACTTCATATCTTTTCGTAAAGTGTTGTGTGAATTTTTTTAGGCGCAATTACGTAGCCAGCAACAGTTTCTAACATATTCCATATTTTAAAGCAAGAAGTTATAATAAAGTTAAACAAAAGTATCAAAACCGGCAATTCCTGATATTGTTTTCAAATATATCAAAAACCTTGGAGGAGTGGTTTTTTGGAATTCAATAACATTTGTATATAAAGGAAAGAGTGGTGGCATTTTATACACAGCATAGTAGTGCTTCGGATGTTTAAGCCTATCAATCCAAGAAAGAAAGACAAATTAAGTTTTTCTTTTTTTAAATTCCTTCTACATTATATACTAAATCCAAATATGTCATGTAGCAGAGAGACACAAACTCAGTTCCATCTATTTTGGAGAGGAACAGAAGGCGAAAGTTGAGCTCAATGCACAACGACCTTCGATAAATAATTATCTTCTATTTAAACTCGTGGTGCGTAGGTTTGCTACTCTGTCGATCCTAGAGAGGGAAATATACTTTATGTACATGGACTTCAAAGACAATTCCAAGATCAGATAGAGGTATTGCAATACTGTAATCAGTGCAACTCCTTCTAATGAATCAATGAAGCATTAAGGAAATCCAAATGTGTGTCCTTAAAGACGCTTTAAAAAAGATTGTAGGAAAACACACTTGACAGGCTGAACCAGGAGGTAAATTTTTAATTGTTATCTTTTCAGAAAAGTACATAAGCTATAACAGGTCCCTTATTCATTGGTAACAAAAATTGAAAAACGCATTATTTTCCATTCAATCCTTTTTTTGATTGCATCCTTTAAAATATCAGAGCACATTTCTAAGTAATTTTCTTTAAAAATCTGCCCAACCGATAAGATTTGTATAATTTGCCCGATATATCCGTTTGAAGATTTCAATCCAATATATCTATCATAATGTTATTTATCATATATTGCTTTGTCCTAAAATCACTCTCTAACTTTTACAAAATCAGAGCCTCAAAAAGTTGCTAGCATCCAAATATAAAAACATATCATTCAATTTGGTTGATTTATCATTTTATTTTAAATTAATTACAGATTTAAATTGCAATATTTTGCAAGATAAATAAAAAATGAATATGAATATTATACTGAATACATATTTCATAGAACCATTCCTTGTCCCTGTGGTTTGTAAATGCTGAGATGTGAAACATTTATAGAAAATAATTAATGAACATATGAATGTTTATATAACCTAATAATTGCTATATTTTTTCTTGAAATTTGATTCATGTAAGTACAAAATGAACCTCATATAATATTTCCATATAATTTTTCCAGTACGAATCCAATAATTAAATTACATATGTAGATATTTCATAAACATATGTATGGCTTAATTTTGTTAAGGATATTTATTAATTTGTCGATAGCAAAGGTTTTTTAGTTAAATATCCAGGTCTGTACATACAAAGTTAATTTCAACTAAAACTATAAAACTCTTAAAATTAACTGAATTCAACAAAATTTTGTCCAAAGGAAAATTTAGTTGTTTCAAAATGTCAATTACTTGTACAGTAGAGCTGTGTCCTGCATATCAGTCCTAAATACTAATAAATATTGGTCCAAAAGACCGATACAACCTGTCCTCAGAAGTGCCTAAACTGGACTAAATTAATAAGAACCAACACAGTGCTACCTCAGTGGCGTCCAGAGGATTATATTTGGGGTGGGGATCTTGGTTTTGGATTTTTTTCAAATACAAAAATTAAAATCAAAAATCTTTAATTATTCCCCCCCCCAAAAAAACTATTCATTGGTTTTAACAAAAAAAATAAACTTTAAAAACAAAAAAAATCAAAATCTAAAGATGTTTCCAAAAAATTTAATTTTTTTGGAAACAACCTTGAAATATGTAATTTTAGTAAACCTTTTGATACTTGCAATGTTTTTTGTTCTTCGTTATACTCAGATATTGTTTAAAAAAATGTATATAAATATTATACATATATATACTGCTGTTAGTCATATAACAATTTTTTTGTATCTAATGAGCATTAGAACAGTGTAAGTGAAGAGACATTTAAAGGACGACGATTTGCAACAATTGGGAAGATAAAAATTTTATAGCTGGACGAGCATAAGACTATACCAAAAAGTGCATGTAAAAAGTCTTTCAAGGATTGGAAGAATTGTTGACACAAGTTTATTTTAACTGAGAAAGATTATTATGAAGGGGATTATTTTTTCCTTTAACTACAAAGTCATCTTACTTTTAGAACACATCTTATATACCGTTAAACACAAAAATATGGACCCATTCAAAGCTTTTTCACTTATTATTAAAATATAAAACATATTTTAGAATATTAATTGAAGTTCCCCCCATATTAAAAAAAAATAAAGGGTAATTAATTTTAACTTTGTTCAAAATAAAAAACAAAAGCTAATTTCATTGTTGGCTAAACAATAAATAATTAGGTAGTAAAGTTGGAGTAATTGTACAGTAATTAATATAAAAAGATTAATGCACAGGTGACAAAAAGGAAAATAAAAAAGAGAACTATCTCTCATGTCTTTTGTTTTTCTTCAATTTTTCCCCTTTTCCTTTTAAAATGAGGTTTCCGAGTTAATTAAAAAGCTCGATCTAAAATTCCTTGCATACATTTTTGAACTTTCTGAATAAGGAAGTAAACTAAATTCAAGCACAAATATATATTTTTTTAAATATGATCACAAGGATTCTGAAGATTTTTGCATCTTTACTATCAACCTTTAGTTTTTTAGCATGGAAAACAGTGTTTCTATAAGTATTCATTCTTATATGTACTTTTGTTAAAAATAAATTTTATTCAACGATTATTCTGTTAGCAATGATAAATTTATTAAAAATCATTAAAAAATTTAATTATTGATTTTTTTTATTTTTCTCCATATTCTCATCTATCCAATCACGATATTGAGCAATATTTGCTGCGACGTTACCATATTTTCTATCACAATAAGCCATAGGTGCTAACAAACCATATAATGTACATTTTCCAGTTATTTTGCTTTTTCCTATAAGACCTGAACCTTTCTCTCTTGTGCACTCTCCAATATTTTCTGACATTGTACAAAATTCTTTGTCTGAATTTGGCCTTTCAAGTCTTCTTCTAGCATTTTTACACAAATTAGCTCGATCTTTAATGAACTTAACCTTCGATACTTTTAATCCATCTCCTCCTCTGGCGTACCCAGATACTGTTATAAGGAGCATAATCATTATTAATTATTCCAAATATAGTTATTAATATTATTCATTTTTTTTTTTGAAAAGATAAATTTATAAGATAATAAATAAAAATTTTGACTTCTTTTTATTTGACCACAATAAAATAATCTATTTACTGTTATAAAAATGGTAAAATTTTTAGTATACTCTTAGAGAAAAACTCCAAATTTCTATGGGGATCAACATCGCCCACCCCCACCTAATTAATCTTTGCTTTAATCATCCTCTTTTTGATCAAAATAATGTAGACTATTTATTCTATACTTTTACTTACAGAAAAGTTTTTTGCCTTGTGGAGTCTCTTTTTTCTGGTAGACAGACGGCTGAGGCGCCTTCCGTAAAGTCAATGGGTTTTTTCAAAGTAACTAAAGCAATATTGTTCTTATAAGTAATAGCCTGAAATTTTTCATGTCTATGAATATTTTTAATTTCCAATTTCTGACCGCGGGATCCTGGACCAGCATAAACCTAAAAATATCGAAAGATAGCTTTTATTTGTTTACGTACAGAAAAAATTATGTACTTGAATTGTGAGGTTTGGATCAACACATTTAGCAACCGTTAATATGTTATACTGATCAAGTATTAAACCGTTGCATGATTCTATTATCCGTACATTACTTTCTGTTGAAATTTTATAATTCCAAAAAGAAACCAGCCAAGGAACTTTTTTGGCAAATCTCCAGTGCAAGAACTAATAAGGGATCCACATTCTGTTGAACCATAAGGCAAAAATTAATAGAAATGTAATATTATGAAGAATTGAATAAAATACTCTCACCATTTGACAAGACCTGACTTGTCAAGATAAGAATAACAAACGCTTTTCCAATCATGGTCTCACAAACTTGATTGATAAGTCTGTTTGAGTGGCATCGTATTTATATACTCTTTTTTTTTTTTGTTATTCAAACATATAATGTGTACAGTTGTTGATCTTCATTATTGATCATAGATGTCAAAATTTTGATATTTACTTCACTGATCGATCTGTATATCAAATATAGTACATCTGTATATATGAGTAATTTCATGGCTTAAACAACTTGCAGAGCGACAAGAGGTGAGGAGGTTTTTGTCTCTCTGAAAAAAAATATTTTAAGGGGTGCTAAATTAGCATAAAAAGAGCTGAATATTTTTTTTTTAAATACAAGGATTTTCTTGGAAAAGTTAGAAGCCTATTGAATTCAGAGATAAAAGCTCAAATAACAAAGAAATCTGAAATATGGTATATAATTTTGACTGCACATCATATTTGTTTATCTATCTTGCAAATCAAAGACAGCCAAAGGGGAAAATATAAATTTAAATATTAAGGATTATACTTCACAAATCGTAGCAACGCAAATTATATTTTATTAAAAGTTGAGAGATGACAAATTAGCAGAATATGGCTTAGATGGTTGATGATCTATACCAGAAAGAGCAGCTAAATGTTATCTATACCATGATGAGTACAAGGCAATGAAAAACGACCCAATCCAACTTCAGCCTTAGTTCACAGATCAAATTAAAGAAAACATACTTCACTGAACGAACACAAAAAACATAGATGTTTAGAGGATCAGTAACATTTTATTTATTTCGTCTCCATTGAAGACCTCTCCTGATATTTTAAATTCTGAAGTTTTTACGTTAAAATAAAAACATTAAAATTTGTCTTTATCACAGATCAACTACGAACAAATCCCTTCTCATACTTTATATGAGACGTACTTACGAACTCTTCCACATAATGAGATATTACATCCATTTACAAGAATCTCCAAATATATAATTGTCTGAATAACTTTATAAAGTTACAGTTTGTTACCCTATTCTAATAATATATCATTCAATTATTATTGAATTGTTGCCATTACACAAATTGATTGGACCCGTTTCCACATTTTCCTTTTTATTTTCTGGAAATTGATATACAGTTTCATAATTGCTGAAACTTTAAATTTGTATTTTTAAATCAATATCTATACTAATTTTAAATCTTAGTGCAGGAATTACATTTTGTTTTTTGAAAATACTCAAAATTGAAATAGAAATAAGATAAAAATATTACTCTTTAAAAGGCGTCAGTTAACTAAATAGTAAGATCATTCGGGAAAAGGGACCTACAAAATGAATAAAAATCTATAAAAACCATGTAATGAGCCAAAAAAAAACAACTTTAATTATTTTAGTATTGGAAAAAAACAAATTGTTGTGGGAAAATATGATAAAAGCTTCTACAAATTTGAACTGAAGTTTTGGTTTCTTCTTTTATGGGATGTTCACAGCTATTTTTTTGGAATGATATATGGATAATTCGAAGTGGCGTAGAGACAAAACTAATCAGTTGATTATGAAGAATGACTACTGTGATAAAAAGTCCTGTTGCGTTATTCAAATCCTGGATATTAATAATTAAAGTAGCATCCTATTGAGGCTAGGTGAACAGTATGCCCGTACGCTTATTTCTACAAAATCTCTTTTATATTTTTTTATTTTATATTCTGAATTGTCTATCTTCCTGCCTATAGCTTCATAGTGACAGAATTAGAACATACTCAGAATGACTCTTTTCCCCAGAAATTTCAAGGCGATACTTTTAACTTTTTAATAGAAGTGTATCTCTATTATTTTTCTTGTTCTGTATTAGTTGTATTTGATGTAGCGTATGTGAGAGATGAGTTAAATATTTAAACCTACTTTAATTTCGAACTACATTTGGAAGTAAAAATTCACAATGAACTCGACTATAATGTGCAACTTTTTTCGTTTTAATTCCAGGCAACCCATGCTTTGAGATGTGGAGTAGTACAAAACGACTTGTTGATATGAGGCATATTGTATGTGAAAGAATTGAGATTTTCATTTTCAGAAGTCATCATATGTAATTCCTAAGGTTATAGTTCTTTTTTTTTTTTTTGCAATGAGCATATGATTGGTCATTAGACAAATCTCCAATGACATTTATTAACATTTCACACAGGTGGAAACTTGTACATACTTTTTGTGATTTATAATTAAATTCGAAGTCGTCCACTTATATACAAGTTATGATAAATAAAAGCATAATAAAGTGGATATATAGTATTCGTATAATTTACAACACTTAAAAACGAGTTAACTCATTTTTTGGAGCTTCAAGCTGAGTTATTATGTGACATAGTGGTAATGTAATGGTATGAAGTCTACACACTATTTAAAGAAGTCTATAGACAGAAAGTTTTTCTATTAGTTCATCTATAAGCTTGTTCTACTATCAAGTTTTAAGCAAGAAGATAGAAAATTCGGGGGAAAAAAATATAAGGCATAAAAGATTGAAGTGATTTTTGAAGATAGCAGTGTACGGCATTATTTTTAAACTAACTCAATAACTGCCTCACAGTGTTATTCATTTCAAAATTATGGCTTACAGGAAAATGCAAATAGATCATAAAGCTTAAGGACATTTGTCATAAAAAAACCAAGTACACCCATTTGCATCAATTGTACTTTAATTTGGAAATAACAATGAAGAATAAAAGTCCCAAATGGTTGTAAGCTCATAATTTTCTCTTACCTAATGATCTAGATAAAAACTAGTATCTCTTTTGGGATTCTGTGTTTTATTTTTGGATGCATTTAATTAGTAGAAATATTTACCATGTAATTTTTCACTAGTATAATTAACTACTTATTGGCTATATTGATAATGATGAGGAAACCTTCACTAGGAAATACTTTTTTTCATCCTTGGTGGTGCTTAGATTATTTTTGTAATATTTCCATTCACTTCATTTTGAAATTTGCATGTTAAATTTTAAACAGACGCTAGTTGCGTAAGCATAGTGATTTATAAGAATATATTGTTTTTATTGGAAATATCTTGGTTATAACAAAATTTTAGACCAACTGAACGAAAGATATTTTGACGCTTGGAAAAAACAGATGCTTATAAGAACATATTTTAGTTACTTCATATCTTTTCGTAAAGTGTTGTGTGAATTTTTTTAGGCGCAATTACGTAGCCAGCAACAGTTTCTAACATATTCCATATTTTAAAGCAAGAAGTTATAATAAAGTTAAACAAAAGTATCAAAACCGGCAATTCCTGATATTGTTTTCAAATATATCAAAAACCTTGGAGGAGTGGTTTTTTGGAATTCAATAACATTTGTATATAAAGGAAAGAGTGGTGGCATTTTATACACAGCATAGTAGTGCTTCGGATGTTTAAGCCTATCAATCCAAGAAAGAAAGACAAATTAAGTTTTTCTTTTTTTAAATTCCTTCTACATTATATACTAAATCCAAATATGTCATGTAGCAGAGAGACACAAACTCAGTTCCATCTATTTTGGAGAGGAACAGAAGGCGAAAGTTGAGCTCAATGCACAACGACCTTCGATAAATAATTATCTTCTATTTAAACTCGTGGTGCGTAGGTTTGCTACTCTGTCGATCCTAGAGAGGGAAATATACTTTATGTACATGGACTTCAAAGACAATTCCAAGATCAGATAGAGGTATTGCAATACTGTAATGTTGACTTATACTTAATCAGTGCAACTCCTTCTAATGAATCAATGAAGCATTAAGGAAATCCAAATGTGTGTCCTTAAAGACGCTTTAAAAAAGATTGTAGGAAAACACACTTGACAGGCTGAACCAGGGAGGTAAATTTTTAATTGTTATCTTTTCAGAAAAGTACATAAGCTATAACAGGTCCCTTATTCATTGGTAACAAAAATTGAAAAACGCATTATTTTCCATTCAATCCTTTTTTTTGATTGCATCCTTTAAAATATCAGAGCACATTTCTAAGTAATTTTCTTTAAAAATCTGCCCAACCGATAAGATTTGTATAATTTGCCCGATATATCCGTTTGAAGATTTCAATCCAATATATCTATCATAATGTTATTTATCATATATTGCTTTGTCCTAAAATCACTCTCTAACTTTTACAAAATCAGAGCCTCAAAAAGTTGCTAGCATCCAAATATAAAAACATATCATTCAATTTGGTTGATTTATCATTTTATTTTAAATTAATTACAGATTTAAATTGCAATATTTTGCAAGATAAATAAAAAATGAATATGAATATTATACTGAATACATATTTCATACAACCATTCCTTGTCCCTGTGGTTTGTAAATGCTGAGATGTGAAACATTTATAGAAAATAATTAATGAACATATGAATGTTTATATAACCTAATAATTGCTATATTTTTTCTTGAAATTTGATTCATGTAAGTACAAAATGAACCTCATATAATATTTCCATATAATTTTTCCAGTACGAATCCAATAATTAAATTACATATGTAGATATTTCATAAACATATGTATGGCTTAATTTTGTTAAGGATATTTATTAATTTGTCGATAGCAAAGGTTTTTTAGTTAAATATCCAGGTCTGTACATACAAAGTTAATTTCAACTAAAACTATAAAACTCTTAAAATTAACTGAATTCAACAAAATTTTGTCCAAAGGAAAATTTAGTTGTTTCAAAATGTCAATTACTTGTACAGTAGAGCTGTGTCCTGCATATCAGTCCTAAATACTAATAAATATTGGTCCAAAAGACCGATACAACCTGTCCTCAGAAGTGCCTAAACTGGACTAAATTAATAAGAACCAACACAGTGCTACCTCAGTGGCGTCCAGAGGATTATATTTGGGGTGGGGATCTTGGTTTTGGATTTTTTTTCAAATACAAAAATTAAAATCAAAAATCTTTAATTATTCCCCCCCCCAAAAAAACTATTCATTGGTTTTAACAAAAAAAATAAACTTTAAAAACAAAAAAGAATCAAAAATCTAAAGATGTTTCCAAAAATTTAATTTTTTTGGAAACAACCTTGAAATATGTAATTTTAGTAAACCTTTTGATACTTGCAATGTTTTTTGTTCTTCGTTATACTCAGATATTGTTTAAAAAAATGTATATAAATATTATACATATATATACTGCTGTTAGTCATATAACAATTTTTTTGTATCTAATGAGCATTAGAACAGTGTAAGTGAAGAGACATTTAAAGGACGACGATTTGCAACAATTGGGAAGATAAAAATTTTATAGCTGGACGAGCATAAGACTATACCAAAAAGTGCATGTAAAAAGTCTTTCAAGGATTGGAAGAATTGTTGACACAAGTTTATTTTAACTGAGAAAGATTATTATGAAGGGGATTATTTTTTCCTTTAACTACAAAGTCATCTTACTTTTAGAACACATCTTATATACCGTTAAACACAAAAATATGGACCCATTCAAAGCTTTTTCACTTATTATTAAAATATAAAACATATTTTAGAATATTAATTGAAGTTCCCATATTAAAAAAAAAATAAAGGGCTAATTAATTTTAACTTTGTTCAAAATAAAAAACAAAAGCTAATTTCATTGTTGGCTAAACAATAAATAATTAGGTAGTAAAGTTGGAGTAATTGTACAGTAATTAATATAAAAAGATTAATGCACAGGTGACAAAAAGGAAAATAAAAAAGAGAACTATCTCTCATGTCTTTTGTTTTTCTTCAATTTTTCCCCTTTTCCTTTTAAAATGAGGTTTCCGAGTTAATTAAAAAGCTCGATCTAAAATTCCTTGCATACATTTTTGAACTTTCTGAATAAGGAAGTAAACTAAATTCAAGCACAAATATATATTTTTTTAAATATGATCACAAGGATTCTGAAGATTTTTGCATCTTTACTATCAACCTTTAGTTTTTTAGCATGGAAAACAGTGTTTCTATAAGTATTCATTCTTATATGTACTTTTGTTAAAAATAAATTTTATTCAACGATTATTCTGTTAGCAATGATAAATTTATTAAAAATCATTAAAAAATTTAATTATTGATTTTTTTTATTTTTTCTCCATATTCTCATCTATCCAATCACGATATTGAGCAATATTTGCTGCGACGTTACCATATTTTCTATCACAATAAGCCATAGGTGCTAACAAACCATATAATGTACATTTTCCAGTTATTTTGCTTTTTCCTATAAGACCTGAACCTTTCTCTCTTGTGCACTCTCCAATATTTTCTGACATTGTACAAAATTCTTTGTCTGAATTTGGCCTTTCAAGTCTTCTTCTAGCATTTTTACACAAATTAGCTCGATCTTTAATGAACTTAACCTTCGATACTTTTAATCCATCTCCTCCTCTGGCGTACCCAGATACTGTTATAAGGAGCATAATCATTATTAATTATTCCAAATATAGTTATTAATATTATTCATTTTTTTTTTTTTTTTGAAAAGATAAATTTATAAGATAATAAATAAAAATTTTTACTTCTTTTTATTTGACCACAATAAAATAATCTATTTACTGTTATAAAAATGGTAAAATTTTTAGTATACTCTTAGAGAAAAACTCCAAATTTCTATGGGGATCAACATCGCCCACCCCCACCTAATTAATCTTTGCTTTAATCATCCTCTTTTTGATCAAAATAATGTAGACTATTTATTCTATACTTTTACTTACAGAAAAGTTTTTTGCCTTGTGGAGTCTCTGTTTTTTCTGGTAGACAGACGGCTGAGGCGCCTTCCGTAAAGTCAATGGGTTTTTTCAAAGTAACTAAAGCAATATTGTTCTTATAAGTAATAGCCTGAAATTTTTCATGTCTATGAATATTTTTAATTTCCAATTTCTGACCGCGGGATCCTGGACCAGCATAAACCTAAAAATATCGAAAGATAGCTTTTATTTGTTTACGTACAGAAAAAAATTATGTACTTGAATTGTGAGGTTTGGATCAACACATGTAGCAACCGTTAATATGTTATACTGATCAAGTATTAAACCGTTGCATGATTCTATTATCCGTACATTACTTTCTGTTGAAATTTTATAATTCCAAAAGAAACCAGCCAAGGAACTTTTTTGGCAAATCTCCAGTGCAAGAACTAATAAGGGATCCACATTCTGTTGAACCATAAGGCAAAAATTAATAGAAATGTAATATTATGAAGAATTGAATAAAATACTCTCACCATTTGACAAGACCTGACTTGTCAAGATAAGAATAACAAACGCTTTTCCAATCATGGTCTCACAAACTTGATTGATAAGTCTGTTTGAGTGGCATCGTATTTATATACTCTTTTTTTTTTTTTTTGTTATTCAAACATATAATGTGTACAGTTGTTGATCTTCATTATTGATCATAGATGTCAAAATTTTGATATTTACTTCACTGATCGATCTGTATATCAAATATAGTACATCTGTATATATGAGTAATTTCATGGCTTAAACAACTTGCAGAGCGACAAGAGGTGAGGAGGTTTTTGTCTCTCTGAAAAAAAATATTTTAAGGGGTGCTAAATTAGCATAAAAAGAGCTGAATATTTTTTTAAATACAAGGATTTTCTTGGAAAAGTTAGAAGCCTATTGAATTCAGAGATAAAAGCTCAAATAACAAAGAAATCTGGAATATGGTATATAATTTTGACTGCACATCATATTTGTTTATCTATCTTGCAAATCAAAGACAGCCAAAGGGGAAAATATAAATTTAAATATTAAGGATTATACTTCACAAATCGTAGCAACGCAAATTATATTTTATTAAAAGTTGAGAGATGACAAATTAGCAGAATATGGCTTAGATGGTTGATGATCTATACCAGAAAGAGCAGCTAAATGTTATCTATACCATGATGAGTACAAGGCAATGAAAAACGACCCAATCCAACTTCAGCCTTAGTTCACAGATCAAATTAAAGAAAACATACTTCACTGAACGAACACAAAAAAACATAGATGTTTAGAGGATCAGTAACATTTTATTTATTTCGTCTCCATTGAAGACCTCTCCTGATATTTTAAATTCTGAAGTTTTTACGTTAAAATAAAAACATTAAAATTTGTCTTTATCACAGATCAACTACGAACAAATCCCTTCTCATACTTTATATGAGACGTACTTACGAACTCTTCCACATAATGAGATATTACATCCATTTACAAGAATCTCCAAATATATAATTGTCTGAATAACTTTATAAAGTTACAGTTTGTTACCCTATTCTAATAATATATCATTCAATTATTATTGAATTGTTGCCATTACACAAATTGATTGGACCCGTTTCCACATTTTCCTTTTTATTTTCTGGAAATTGATATACAGTTTCATAATTGCTGAAACTTCTAAATTTGTATTTTTTAAATCAATATCTATACTAATTTTAAATCTTAGTGCAGGAATTACATTTTGTTTTTTGAAAATACTCAAAATTGAAATAGAAATAAGATAAAAATATTACTCTTTAAAAGGCGTCAGTTAACTAAATAGTAAGATCATTCGGGAAAAGGGACCTACAAAATGAATAAAAATCTATAAAAACCATGTAATGAGCCAAAAAAAAAAAAAACTTTAATTATTTTAGTATTGGAAAAAAACAAATTGTTGTGGGAAAATATGATAAAAGCTTCTACAAATTTGAACTGAAGTTTTGGTTTCTTCTTTTATGGGATGTTCACAGCTATTTTTTGGAATGATATATGGATAATTCGAAGTGGCGTAGAGACAAAACTAATCAGTTGATTATGAAGAATGACTACTGTGATAAAAAGTCCTGTTGCGTTATTCAAATCCTGGATATTAATAATTAAAGTAGCATCCTATTGAGGCTAGGTGAACAGTATGCCCGTACGCTTATTTCTACAAAATCTCTTTTATATTTTTTTATTTTATATTCTGAATTGTCTATCTTCCTGCCTATAGCTTCATAGTGACAGAATTAGAACATACTCAGAATGACTCTTTTCCCCAGAAATTTCAAGGCGATACTTTTAACTTTTTAATAGAAGTGTATCTCTATTATTTTTCTTGTTCTGTATTAGTTGTATTTGATGTAGCGTATGTGAGAGATGAGTTAAATATTTAAACCTACTTTAATTTCGAACTACATTTGGAAGTAAAAATTCACAATGAACTCGACTATAATGTGCAACTTTTTTCGTTTTAATTCCAGGCAACCCATGCTTTGAGATGTGGAGTAGTACAAAACGACTTGTTGATATGAGGCATATTGTATGTGAAAGAATTGAGATTTTCATTTTCAGAAGTCATCATATGTAATTCCTAAGGTTATAGTTTTTTTTTTTTTTTTTTGCAATGAGCATATGATTGGTCATTAGACAAATCTCCAATGACATTTATTAACATTTCACACAGGTGGAAACTTGTACATACTTTTTTGTGATTTATAATTAAATTCGAAGTCGTCCACTTATATACAAGTTATGATAAATAAAAGCATAATAAAGTGGATATATAGTATTCGTATAATTTACAACACTTAAAAACTAAGATTGACTATAGTTCATCCTTGAAGCAAGCGTAATGTTATTTTGCTTTAAAATTAAAAATGATTAAAATACAAACACATCAAACTTGATGATCTAATAAAAAGGTCCATAGAGAGGGACAAAGTTGAAAATATAAGGATTTGAGTGAAAAATGTGACCGTTCTTATAAGGCAAAAGGTATACAACAATATTTTGAAAGATATTGTGGCCCTCTTTTAAAAAAAATATTGACTATTGATAACCATCTCAAAAAATTGCATTTAGTTTGCAATCAATGAATAGTATGTATTTTTTCTTGAAAAACGGGAAACTGTCTAAATCACCAAAAAAAGTTGTTAATATTTGTCCGAAACAAAAAATAATTCTGGATTCATATGAGAAAAATATTTTATCCTATTTGAGAAGTTATACGGACGACACAGAACAATCTTTTATTTTAAAAGATTTCATAGACGTTCTCAATAACTTTAAGGAAAAAAGTAATTATCTTGAATTTATACAGGAGCAGCTATTTCTTCCTCCAAAACCTCCATATGACAAGAGATATGATATTCTCTACTAATTTTAGGAATGACCCTGTTATGACAAATGACAAGTCTGACTTGATATCGACAAATAATTTCGTTCGGCTTAATTCTTTTGCCTTCAGAAACACACATCAAAAGACTTACCAGAATTTTATCAATGGAAGCAGGAATAAATAACTCAACATCTCATTATTTGAGTTATAAAATAGTTTTGCTCGATGCTAAGGACAGAAATGGTCACCATGATCATGGACGAGGTGCACTCAAACAGTTGAATTCTAGGGTGGAAAGCTCAACGAATAATGGGTCAACCAAAAAAATCTTTTGTTTTATGGTTAAAAGTGCCGTAGACAGGTAAAACTACGAGGGTTGCAATGATTTCTTTACCGAGAAGTGATTCAAAATTCATGAAAAAATGGTTCTTCAAAGTTCTAAGGCTTGTTCTTGTCGTCGATTTTTTGACTAGTCGCCATCCTGACTGATGGACATTCGTTCAACCATAAATTTTTTAAGAACAAATTAGGAAATAGTTTTTTATTCCACTGTATATTGAAAATCCGTTCTCCATCTTTAAAGAACAGAGATATTCTTGTAAATAGGAAACAATATCTTTTGATGCTGTTTCACCATATTTTCAAAAAAATGAATCAAATATACAATCAAACCATGTTTTATTTCCTCAGCCTATTGAACAAACTTAAGTCAGTTTATCATTGAAGTTCTTTCTTGATTCTACTACAGAAGCTTTGAAACATTATAGAAATAGCAATGACTTCTGGAAAGGCTTTTAGGAAAATGCTCTTTAAAATATTACTTAAATGTTGGAATTGCTTCAATGTTAATTATTTGATGTCTAGCATCAAGTTGAGAGACGAAAGAATTTCCCCAATCACTGATGATAATAGAGAACAGATCGATTTTTTACTATCGTTTTATACTTGGCTCAAATCATGGCAAGATATGCCTCTTCACAAGAAGGACTGTCTTACAAAACATTTTTGACTGCCTTGCAAACATCAAGGAACTGGCTGAACCATCCAATAATCTTTTGAATGAGACAATAGCAAAGCTTATTTTATTTCGGAAGATCATTTCTGACCCACTTCAGAGGCACTTTGGATGGTATAGACAGCTTGGGAAGGAACCCATTTCTAAAGTTGTCAACAGTTTCTTGAAAGTGAAAATAAAATGAGAATCAACTAATTGCTGGTGACTAACATCCACTAATTTTCTTCTCTCCGTAATACGCGTAGGTGGTAGGAATAAATCAATGTTTTAGGCATATGCTTACCTCATCTAATAATCTTACTATTTTAATCCATGAAAATGGTAGCCATCAAATTATTGATTCTTTTTTCAATTAACTAAACAGGGGTGGACTTGTGAGACCGAGTTATTTTATGTTTATAACTGTAGCTAACATATATCATTTACTAATATATATATATATATGATGGTGATGTAATAAAAAATTGTCCTTTTTCTTATAAAGATCCTAGAAAAATATTTATATTTTATCTGTAAGAAATGCTGATGTGACAAGACTATGTGACATGGATTAGTCTACAGCAAGTCTGCTAATGGCCATGAATTTTTAACTTTTTTGAATTTCGTTTCTTCTAAATTGTTTAATTTCTTTTCAGAAAAATATTTTATAGATTTGAATAGTCAGCTTCATTCGAAAAAAGGAAGACAGCAAAAAAAAACATTAAATTGGGAAAATAAATTGAAATAATAAGTGCATTGTTGTAATTTTTGTATTGATTTCCATGTAATGTATAGATTAAGGTGGAGCTTATTTTTAAAATTGGAGAAATATTGAGCTCTGAAGGTTGTAAATTTTTCATTTCAGGCTAAAAACATCGTATATGAATTTTGAACAGTTATGAAAAATATTTAAAGGTAGCTCAACGGCAAGAAAGGTTTGAAATTTTACGATTTTTGTCAAAAAAGAGTGGGTTGACCTGAATACCAAATAAGCTCTTGGTGTTATAACAATATTGAGGAATAAAAAAATTAAGTTTAATCAATTTGCAATAAAACATATTTCATTATTTTTTTACTAGTGGCTGGTGCTAATTGTTCAAAAAGAGGAAAGGCTACTAAAAATTACATTTTTTGCTATATGTCCTATCTGTCTGATCTTAAAAGACATGATATCTACATATAAAATTTATGTGTCCCAAATTATTAGAAATGGGGGATTTATTACTGAAAGTAGATACGATGGTTATTAAGGATAAATTTGACCTTTTTCAACCTTTTTTCAAAGAAAGATACTTTATAAGCTAAACCCATTTTAAAAATCGTAATTAAGGTATTAATAAATACTCAATGCACAGACAATGACTTTTTTCTGTCCTTTACTTGAAACAAAAAGTCTTCATATTCAAATTTAATCAATAAATAAAGTAATTGAACTTTATTTTATTTTAGACTGAGATAACCTTTCTGAGCATTGCTATTTGGTTCAAATATTTCATGACGTTTGACCCTCAGAGCTCAACATTTATCAAATTGAAAAAATAAACTCCACCCTAGTATGGATATATATGAAGTTATAATTACAATGATGTACTGTGTTTTCTATTTTTATTCATTGGGGTATTGAATAAACTGAATAATTCTTAGAATTCGAAAACTATTTATATTTAAATGTTGATATTTCTAATATCTACAAATTACTGTTCTACAAAATATAATTTTTAATTTCAATCTTGTTGACTTGACTCAAAAATTCGGTCTGAAAGGAAGTATTTCTTGGAGGAGAGGGACTCAGTCTTCCAGAATTGATTTCTCCTACTTTGACACATATGGTAAAAAATTATTTTTTTAAATATGAAACACCCTCTGATCATTAATATATTTGCTTGGAAATAGCCTTATAAAACTTCTCCGTTAAGGATACAAAAATGGTTGATAGAAGACGATAAATACAAAAAGAAATTTAGAAAAAAATAATTGTTAGGAGGTTTAATGACTCTTTTTTATCCAACAAAGCAACAGAAAAGCTCATAAAAGTAATTAATTCAACAACTTCATGGTTTCTTTTGCAAGATAGGAAGAAATTTTTTTTTACACAAAAGTCAAGCAAATAATATTCTCAATAATGGATCAAATTTTGTAGATTATTTGATTTTTCTAGAACTATAGAAATTGAGTTGAGTTAGAAGGATTTATTTGCAGAAAGGTTAAGAAATTTTTTAAGAAAGATAGATTTTCTTCCCAAGGTGTTGAAAAATTATTCAATTAGAAAAAGTCTTAACCAAACCAGTAAATGGATTTATAGATTACTTTCATTACCCTTTCCAAAACATTGTTGCACAAAAAGAGGCCACTTTACTAAATGAGAGGTAATTTCCAATGTTCTTTAGAATTATATCTTCTCCAAAGATAATATTTCTAAATTTAAAGGAAAGTATCATAAAGATAATAAAGCCAAAATGTCCAGATGGAGGCTATGAATAAGTTTATTCAAATTAAACGATTAATTCATTTTGTATCTTTTAAAGATTGGACGTTCCATGGAAAAGTTGGGATGTTTACCTAAATAACACAAAAGGAATAATTGTATTGATTCCGAAAAAAACAGATGGGACAATTTATAGATATTATAGACCAATTACAATACTCATTTTCTTCATAATAAGAATAAAAAGGATAATTAAGCAATATGAAAATTTCCCATGTTTGTACAATATACAAGCTGCAATTAACAAAGTAGATAGTAGCAAGAAGATTTGAGCAATAATAGTAATATACATTTGTACTGTTTTGACTCTATTTCACAAACGCATATTTTTAAATATGTCATTTAAAAAGTTTCTTTCGAAATGTTTTTTTACCAATGTACGTACCTTTTTTGTTATACCACATCAATTAACGATCTCATTGGACGGACTATAAGCCAGACAATCATCTTAGAAAAGAGCTGTCACTAGGAACGCCACTCGTCTCCACTTCTTTTCACATCTGCAATCAAAAAACTCGTTATAGTTGTTAGAAAGTGGCGAAGACGATTTTTGATTAACTTTGAGAGACCTCAACATATTATTTAATTGTATACAGATGTAGAAACAAGCTCTAAGTCTCAGATAATTGCAAAAATTAAAGGTCTTATGAGTTTTTTTTGAAGTTTTAAGAAAAAACAGGATTCACAGTGAATAAAAATAAAACCTCAATAACATTTTTAGGCCCCTGGAAGCCTGAAGATGATCTTAAAGTCAGAAGCTGTAAATTTAGTAGAATGGTGGAAATTTTGAGTATAAAATGGAACAGCAGTAGTATTCATAAAGATAATTGGAACGAAATTCGGACCTCCTTCGACAAATATTGAACCTCCAAAGAAGAATTTACTTTAATAAAAATATGCCAATACCTTTAATTTTATATAAGGCTACAACAAGTATGCAACAATCTGATAAAGCTATTTTAAAAGAGGACAAACGGATTAATGATTCGTTTTATAAGAATTATATGGAAACCATGAAAAGACCAAAATCCCATATAGCCGGTGGAGTAGCAATATTCCCGTATTGTCTCAAAAATTTACTCCAAAATTATTGTGGATCTTTCAATAAATCTAGTGCTAGAATGAAAAAGAAGTGTACGAACCGAGAACAGTATATTTGACTTATGATTGGACCAAACCAACTAACGAAATTACTTCTTCAATTTCTCTAGTTTGGGGACTCACCTCAAAGGATGGTTTGAATGCTTTTATAAACGACTCAACCATTTATATAATTCCTCAAAATATTAAAAAAAGTATATTTTTTAGAAATTTAAATGACCCCTAAATTTTGTTTAATAAACATGCAATCAGACCAATTGTTTTAAAAGTTCATAATTTAAATTCAGAAGAATCACTCAAGGATTGCAAATAAGATTTTTACTTATTAATTATTCAAAATATTAGTTAATCATAAAAAGTTTACCTTACAGTTACAAATCTGAACAAGATTTTATTAAATATACTTGGTCCAGCAAGGACTGTGGAAAAATATATCATAATATTTCATGTGTTTGTTGACTACCTGCCATCTATATCCATAAACCCAAAAGAGTTGATGAATGGGGGAAAAAAAAAAAAAATATGTTAAAGGTCATGTTCTTTTTTGAATTTCAAAGAAGAACAGTGGAATTTCTGAGATAACAAGGGACCTAGAATGTGTAATTTTTAATTATGAATGTTTGTTAATTTGAATGGTTACAGTTGTTTTATTAATGATTGATTTTAGAATATGAGTTAAAATATTATCCTTGAGCATTAAGCATAAACTAAAATGTTTTTTATGTATTTGATATTTATATATATTTGTATAATCTATAAACAAAACAAAGATATTTTTTTTAACCTGTTAATTAAAATTTTGCAAAAAAAAAATAGTTTTTTCCAAATACGGCACAACACGAGGTAAGAACACTTCAATTAGTTACATTTTATTTGAGCCATATAAAGGGGTCCCCAATTATTTCAGTTTTTGGTATTATGAAAAATCTGCATTGTAAGAAGATCTTTTTAGTACTACAACCTGTAAAATGAGAAAAATAATTTTCAATATTCACATTTTACTATTTTTCCATTTTTTTTTGTTCAGGTAAGGACAATCAAAATATTGATTTGTCATAAATTATTTTAAATAATATTTTCCAGACATAACACTTGTGTAATTTAATTTTAATCGGGTATTTAGTTGATTTAAAAAAAATATCAAAAGAGAAAACTAGGAAGAAATATTTTTGATTGCTTGAAAATCCAAATATAAAATAAGAATGTGGCATTACTTTGATATTCTTTAAGATCCAGGACATTTTAAATATTACGCATATTTTTAGTATAAAAAAAGTGGCGAACAAAAAAAATGCACATAATTTTGATAATTAGTTATAACTACAGCCCTTTCAGTAGCTATCTTCCTTTTTTATTTTCTAAGAAAGGGAAAGTTGTTCCACCTACATTTATCCTCTTTAAAGTTTTTATATTATCATCCTTCGTTAAAATTTTTCACTCCTATGAGGATTATAAACGATTAGGTCAAGTTTGTATGTTACTAAGGTGCAAATGTTTAGGAACCAACGGATATATACAACTCAAAACTAAGCTCTCCAAATGTAAAAGAACTTAGTGGCATTGACATATATCAAACTAAGATTTTTTTTTTTTTTGAGTAGACATGTGTCTTCATCAAATAAACATATATTCATGGAAGTATAATAAAAGGTTGAGTGTAATATTTAACTTATGAGTTTCAATTGTAATTGTTTTAGAACCGAAATAAAAAGAGAATCAAGTAATCATATCGTATGACTTATGAGCTTTGATATAAATCTGATGAATTTTTTAGCGGGCCCGTTTTATTTTGGAATTGGGTATATAAAGCATAAATTTTCATATTTCCTTAGCAGTTATAACA